>NC_071405.1:20969747-21272085 GCF_017976375.1 Cuculus canorus
CTGTTTTACTCTACTATGTTATGATTTATTTATCCTCAAACATCTGCCTTTGTGCTAGAAGGTCCATAAATTTTTTGTTGTTATCAAGCATGTTAAAATGTACTTTTCCTTTTTGTTTTTTCTTGCTTTTTAGTCATGAGACTGAAAGGTGAAGATCAGACATGAGACCTGGATCATGTCATATATATGTCAGTGTAGGTCTGGGATAGGTGCACTTATCTGCCCTGACAGGCTGAAATTAGTTAGGAGTCCCAAATCAGATTCTAATGACCTAAGATTAAGAATGGAATCTTGTTGGTGCATTGTAGTATATTTCTGTATATCTGTAGAGCTAACAGTACAATACTGAAGTATGGCTTGAGATGTTGTCATAGTAAGTTCACCCATCGAAAAACGTACTGGCAGCAATGGCAGTAGGTGGCAAAATTCGGTTTTCCACTGCACCATAATCAGTAATGCATAATCCATGCACACGTTTCTACACACAGATAGAATGAACAGCAGTGCTGTCAGCTGCCTGCAACGCCCTTTGAATACCTAAACTGAAAGTTTCAACTCCCTCTTTGTCACAATGGCAATCATCTGACTTCCTATTAAAAAATAACAAGTCTATCTATAGAGGACTCTAGCTGTGACCCAATTGTTTCAGTTTATTTGTGAGTTCCCTGGCATTTCATCTGGATATAGCAGCTTTAACAAAAAGCCGTGTACAAGTACTATTTATGCTTACAAAGTGTTGATAAATTACAGCTTTCTTCTACACTAGTGGTAATGTAAATAAAGTCATTCTTACTGCTATTTATTGTTGTTGTATTTATTTGTTCACTTTATGACAAACAAAATTGTGCTATGATAAGACCTCACAAACTAAAACTCATAATTCTTCCCCCAAAGAGACTGGAGTCTGTGCTCAGAGGGAGGACCTCTTACATTACACATATATAATTCTGTGAGAAAAAAAAGAGTTACAACATAGAAGAGAGAGAGAGGGAATGAGAGAGAGAAAAAGGTACCATGGTAGAAATCAAATCTTTCACTTTGCTTTAGATACAATCCTGTGACTAGCTCTAGCTCAGTCACTGTCCCTCTGGGTGATTTTAAATAAATCACTTAACATAAATAAGCCTCTATTTTTCGAGTTATCATTTATATATGTCAAAACTATTGCATATTCTATTAAGAAACTACTAGGATAGTGATATGGTATGTGATGAGACTGGAAAGCAATTCAGTACTACTGAAAGGGTCAAGGGACAGCTAACAGAAAAGACAAGAACGGATGGCCATCTTGAGGCAGCAATTGATTCTTATAGTTGCTTACCTGCCTGTGAAAGTGAAGCTTAACCCTGATCATTGAGAGTTCTCTCCAATAGGCAAAAAAAAGAAATGTTAGCAGTTGTCCAAGAGTTATCATCATCTGAAAAATTATATTCTCTTCATTATGACTGGTAATGAGGTATTGGAGAAGAAGTGGTATAGGAATGTTAGAGGAAATGATTCTGAGGGAATTAACTCTAAACATTCAAGGAGGGAAACACAGAGGTGATTTGAGACAGCCAGCATGGGTTCTCCAAGGGCAAGTCCTGCCTGACCAACATGGTAGCTTACTGTGATAGGGTGACCACAACAGTGGACAAGGGAAAAGCAATGGGTGTAACCTATCTGGTCTTCTGTAAAACCTTTGACATGGTCCCCACAACAATCTTTTCTCTAAATTGGAGAAATATGGATTTGATGGGTGGAATGTTTGGTGGATAAGGCATTGGTTGGATGATGGCATTCAGAGAGTAGTAGTCAAAGTTTTGATATTCAGATGGAGATCTGTGACATGAAGTATCCCTCAGAGATCCATACTGGGACCAGTGCTGTTTAATATTTTCATCAATGATGCAGACAGTGAGACCAAGTGAGCTTTCTGGGGAAGTTGTGGATGCCCCCTCCCTGGAAGTCTTCAAGGCCAGGTTGGATGGGGTCTCGGGCAGCCTGGTCTAGTGGGAGGTGCCCCTGCCCATGGCAGGGAGTTGGAACTAGATGATTTTTAATGTCCCTTCCAACTCAAGACATTCCATGGTTATATGATTCTACATGTTCTTTGTACATTAGAGTTCACAATTGTTCTTGCTGTAGTAGAGATACCTCTGATATTGCAAAATTTTTCTTCTCGATGTTGCGTGATTTCTCTTGTTTTTCATTTCACTTTTCCTTTTGTAACTGACGTCTTTATTTCATGGGCCTTTTTCTTTACTTTACAATCCCCTTTTCATCACCATGGACATTATAAATGTTTTATCTTCCAACAAAGTATGTATCCTTTTTGTCAGATCATCCTTGAAAGTTTAAACAAAAAGAAGGAACAGAAGTGAAACCTGTTATAAGGATTCGTGGTCCTGATCTGGCATTCCTTAGAGAGACTGTGTAACAGATTAGATAGTATAAAAGGGGCCTGAAAAATGTGTAGACTCTCTTGTTGCAAAGCTAGTAGTCCTGTATATCAAACGCCAATCTTTTTTTTTTTGTCTCTGTACTCCAATTTCACAGAAACACCATATGCCAAAGAGATTCAGGGAAACATTGGAATAAGTTGGAAATACTGTTGAAGGATGAAACCGGGGTGTAAAATAGCATGTGACAGGCTCATGGACTAATTGATCTGATGTGAACAGGTATCCTACCGTATGAATACGTCTTTTGCTTTCATTTTGAGAGTAGAATGTTTATTGAGAGTAGGCATCCTTAGCAATGTTAAAACGTAGTGTACAGCAAACAAAGGGAATGTCATAGCTGTATGGACAGCTCTAGCTAGTATGGCTTAGACATCAGAAATGAGCTCTGTATCAGAGGATGTGGTCTGACACCAGAGTCATGTTTCCCCTGTAAGATTTAATTACTTGCTTTTTAATATCCAGAGCTAAACAAAAGGTCTGTATAATGTATGCACATTTAGAAAACTGTGCATCCTCTCTGTATAATCGATGCAGAGGAGAGGAGGGCACTGAGAAATCTACCCCCACAAGGCAGAGCTGTCAGATTAAGTGGTGCAGAGACATATACTGTGCCCAAAAAAAACGCTTTACGGGAACCGGCAGCTGGTGTACCGTGACTTCAGGACAAAGTACCAAGGCAGGGAGATGGAAAGGCATTAAGAAGTTACACCACGCACTTGGTCTGAGGAATCTTGACAACTCAGCATACACATAGTGAAAAATCTTTGGAGAATTAGCAGTCATTGAACTCTGTCACTCCTTAGAGGAAAGGAACTCACAGGAAGCTGTGCTGAATTATAAAGCGGAAGTACAAGACAACACAGGGATGGGTAGAAAGCAAACAAGCTTTCATGATTCCCGAGCATGAAAAGAGATTACCTGATGTTCAGACCTGAGAACAGTTCTTTTCCCTTCCAAGCAGCATATTGTGATGCTGAGAGATAGTTCTCTACTTTCCTCCACTGTATCATGGGATAATACTGCTAATTGTACTCCACATACTTCTGAAAGAAGTGCTATATGCAAAACATCTTATAACTATTCCAATAATATATGATTATCCAGCACCTGGAAGCATTCCCGCCCACTGATTATTTTAATAGTATAACCTTATGTTGACGCTCTCAAGGACTTTCCTACAATTTCCTTGTTTCTGACCACTGTGGTACGGGAGGGGCCCTACTGCACCCTCAGTGCTGGTAGGGGTACTTAAAAGCCTTACTTTCTGGACTTCTTTACGTCCGGTAGTTAAACTCAGAGGATCTGTGAATTAGTACCAAATTATTTGTTACAGAAGCAACATCAGTACATCACTACATAGTCTAGCTGGTCCTTCTTTATGGGACTTAAACTTGCTCCACAATAGAAATATAAAAGTTGGCCTTAAGGCTGTTTGGGTTACTCCTCAGTGTTAGATCCCTCAGTATGGACTATGGCTTTCAAATAACAACCAGAGTTGAACTAGAAATGCTTAGAAACTGGGCCATTTTCTCATGATACTTTTGCAGAGGTTAAACCCAAATCTGTTTCCCAAATTTGTGATATTGAACAGTGTTTTGAATCATTTATCAAACTTCTTTTAAGTCCTAAATTCAGGAGTGTTGTGTTCATTTTTTAGTATTCCTTTACAGGTACATCAGAATAATTACTGTTGAGATTTTACAGTATTTATTCTCCATTTTGAGGGGCTCATTAAAAATAAACAGTGCAGGGAGAGGCAATTATCATTAATAAACATCAATACAAAAACACTAATAAAAGACCATTAAAATGGAAAAATAATTACCCAAATCTTTCTTTCTGCCTTTTTGTCAGGTAAATGTGTTGATACTGCCTAATTTAATTAAATCGGACTTTGTCAGAATCCCTGCTGCCATTAACGATTTAACTATTTTTTTCTGTATTGAAGAAGAAATTTCAAATGCAGATTTAGAAATTCTGCCAAAATCTCAAGACTTTCTCACTGAAATGATAGTTTCATTTTTCTTTCTTCGATTTTTTTTACACCTAAAGAGCAATGTGAGAATATAAGGCAGTGTGTTTCTGGGAGGAAAAAGAATGTTAATCCCTTGTGGCAGATATGTTTGGCTTTATAAACAGCAATATCGTATTCTGTACTACCACCTACTTCTAAAAGTAGGAAGTAAGATTAGAAAATGAACTCTTTAATAAATGTCTGGTAAGGGCTTTTCAAACTGGCAATTAAATTGTGCTTGCTTTTATTTCTGTCTCAATTGACAAGAACTTCTTGCAGTTATATTGGAATAAATCTGGGGTAACAAAGGGAAGTCAGAGAAAATTAAGTGTAAAGAACATCAAAGTAAATGAGAACAGAGTTTCCCCTGAAGACCTTACAGTTGCTATTTATCTGTAATTGAAAGAAAAAAGAAATCCCAGACTACGATCACTTGTATCAATCAAAAAAATTCCATAAATCTTAGATTGGCATTCTCCTTCTTTTCCATTCATCGAAGTACTTAAGTAAATGCTTAAGTCTAGGTCCATTAATTGAACTTAAATAAAATAAAACAAACACACTTCGTGGTAGGTTGTGCTGATTAGGGGCAAATATCGGACAAGTGTTTGAAATCCAAACGTTATTCTAAAAGCACAACATCAGTGGCAACAACAGTGACATGGCAATACTTTAATTGATGAGATTGATCAGTAGGAGGAAGAACTGGATCTTGTGATTTTCTCTCCTAGTTTAACAAGCCTGTCTCAAACCAAATCCTGATGACAAAGCTGAAATCAGAACACCTTACTTTATTTTAGAGACTAATAGGAGTTTACTGATTTTGGTACTTTGCTCTGCAACAAATACTTAAAAGTTTTGGATGCTCAGTTGAAATAGATAATCCATGCCTTTGTGTGAAACATTCAGTGTTTGCAACTTGAAGTAAGTGTTAGGCCTGTTATCAGTTAGAAGTTCCGACGAGCTTTTGTCTTTATGCAATGTTTCTTGGTTTTATAGCTAATGAATGAGGTTTTCACAAAATTTTCTTGGTCTTCTGCTAGTGCCTGCATAGCTTTCTGCTGTCCAAGATGTGAAAATAACAGGAAATTTACAATTAAAATGTAATAGGACAAACTAACAGAAGCCTAGGTAAGGAAGTGGCAATTTGGAGCTGGATTCTTACTTTCTTATTACTGCCAGTTCCATAGCCTGACCTGCCTATGGAATTACAACACTTAATGGGATGTCAAGAAGATCTTCTTTGATGGAGACATATTCTGGTCAAAACTCTCAGCTTATATGTTTGAGAATGGTTCTGTCTTGGGTTTATTTGTCAAAGTGTAGATGGCAGGGGGCTGCAGGGTTTGTCACTGTGAGAAGAGGCCAGGGGCTGACCTGTGCCAGACACAGCTGGTTCCGTATGGTTCCAACAGACCCACCACAGGACACAGCTGAGCCTCAACCAAGCTGGTGGTGCCTCTGTGAAAATGTACTTAGGAAAGCATAGAAAGCACAGTGCCACAGTTCTGAGAGACAGGAGTGGCAAAAAAAATAGAATCATAGAATCATAGAATACTTAGGGTTGGAAGGGACCTTAAATATATATATATTTAAGTCTGTGTAGCCTTTTACAGTAATTGATATGTGATATCTCTGCCTTTACTTGAACCACAAGCGTTTCCATCTTCTTTTTCTCCCTTTGTCCTGTTGAGGAAGGAGGATAATAGAGCAGCCAAGTTAGAGGCTGGCAGCCGTCCAAGGTTAGCCCACCTCATGTTCCAGAAAAACTACTAAAGGAATGGAGTTGTTGATTTATATTATCTCTGGTATTGATATCTTCTTTTCTATTACTCTAAAATGAAAGTACTTGTATGTACAAAATAAACAAATACCATTCAATTCTGAATGTTGCCATAGATAATCATGTTTACTTGGCAAGAAAAGGAGACTGAGACAAGAAAATCCCACTTCAACATTAGCCAGACATTTGGGAAAATATTTTCATATTTAGAGGCTAGGACCCCAATATATTTTACTTCAGGGGAATTCTATGTTCTTGTTTAATTACTACTCCGTATAACTGGGCTCCTTGATATTGAGAAGTGATCCGCTTGGATTTGCAAATCAAGAGGAGTTGAATAGTGTTAACAGCTTTTCCACTACATGAATTTTGGTAGTGTAATTTATCCTTGGAAAAACCATATGGCATTTTCATTTAAAAACTAGAAACACGTATCTTCCAAAAAAACAAATAGTTATTTGATTAGAAAACAGTATTTTAAACTCCATCAGATGTTCAAGTTCAATTTGTTCTGAAACTTGAACGCAAATTTAAGATTCCTATCCCAAATGACTAGAAAATATTTAACTTTTAAAAAGGACGCCTTTTTCTGTCTAGCAAATTTTGTCTCTTCTTTTTTGCAGACTTTAAATCCAGGTATATACTGAAATGCTCTAGCCCATCTCTTTCTGAGCTCCTTACTTTCTTTTCTCATTCCTAAAAATTGCAACTTACCTGGAATTCCTTTATGTAGGCCGTAAAGTCTCAGCTCAGGCTTCAGCTTTCTGTGCTGAATTCCCTCAGATTTTAGAAAGAGCAGTTCTACTTCCTTCCATTTCCTGAATAGTAAGCCCATGAAATCAGAGTGAAAGAATACTACAGCACAGGTAACCTTTCTTCACATGCAATGGGTAAGGATGATGAGGAGTGGGACATATGTAAAGAGGTTTCTCTATGTTTATACAAACATGGAAATGGCTAATCCAAGAGCTGACTTCTACTTTGCTTGAAATCCTAGGTTAACAGAATATGCCACGAAAGCACACCCAACAAAATACTTGGAAAAGCCTGGATGCATGTCAGTAGATAAACTCAAACACCTGCAGCAATTCAGAGCCAAGCACTCAACTGTTATCTCAGCACAGGTAGTCTGAGAAATCACAGAGAAGAGCCAACTTCAATGTGATGATGGTTATTCAGGAATTAATTATGTATTTGTGCTTAGTTTATTTTGAGCAATAAAAGAATAATCTCTAAGATCTGATGAAATGGTTTGCACCGCTGGGTCAGATTTATATTGGTGAAATTAAATTTTCCAATTTTCTAAGCTTTTGGACTGCAGATACGTAGGGGCTTCAGAAAAGGCAGAAAGAAGGGACAGAATAGGCAAATAATATTCTGAAGAAAATCTCGCCCTTGTTCCACGCTATACAGAATCATAGAATAGAATCATAGAATCACTTGGTTGGAAAAGACCTTTCAGATCACCAAATCCAACTGTACCTGTCCACTATTAAACTATATCTCTGAGCACTTCATCTATCCATCTTTTAAGTACCTCCAGGGATGGTGACTCAGTCACCTCCCTGGGAGGCCTGTTGCAGTGTCTGATAAACCTTTCAGTGAAGAATTTTTTCCTGATGTCCAATCTGAATATCCCCTGGCACAACTTGAGGACATTTCCTCTCATCCTATCACCTCTCACTTGGGAGAAGAGACCAACACCCACCTTGCTACAACCTTCTTTCAGTTAATTGTAGACAGTGATAAGGTCCCCCCTCAGCCTTCTTTTCTCTAGGCTAAACAACCTCAGTTACCTCAGGTGCTCCTCATAAGACTTGTTCTTCAGACACTTCACCAGCTTCATTGCCTTCCTCTGGACACACTTCAGCACCTTAATGCCTTTCTAGTAGTGAGAGGCCCAAAACTGATCCAAAAGAATAGACTAAATGAAAAAATGTAAATAAAATTTAATATAAAGATGAAAAGAAATACCAAAATAGGAAAGTGAGGGCTAAAGAACCTGTAGGTCAATGGCTACATTTAGGACTACAGAATGTTTATAAGTCTGCTTACATACACTCCATGGCAAGGTTAATTTTGCTAGAATCCACCAACACACTTGTGTTAGAAGTTTGTCCCATTCAGTTTGGTATACAGTGTGCCTCACAGCACATAAAAATTTACCTAAAATATATTGAAAAGAAAAGTATTTACAAAACAATTGTGTGTCAATGAGGTGCTGCTCATAATTTGAAAAGGAACTCTTTAAAATCTTTTCACACAAACTAGAAAAAAAGTAGAAATACTTAGATAAACAATATTTGCCATTCTTGCATTGTAACAAATGCCACACACTAGAAATAAGTTCCAGAGTTCACAAACAGTTGTGATTATTTTTTAATCTAAGATGAGGCTTTCGTCTTCTCACCAGCTGCTGTAGACTTACTGTTTGTGTAAATATAATTTATTTGCATTTGTTTATTTAGGCTGAAGAAAGATGAAACATAAATTATTCATAGAATCAGCCTGGATTTTGTAAACAGTAAGGGCTGGAGAAGGGACAAAACTTACATGGACTGCAAAGGTCTTTTTCTAACCATTTTTCTGTGACACTTCTATAAAACTGACTCATTTTAATGGAGAGCATGTGTGTGTATTCCAGCTACAGGAGTCCAGTGGCTTGGTTTTGGCTTGGTTTGTACTATCTCTCGCTTGTTTACATTTCTAGGGCCCTTCCTAGTAGGAATGCCTGGGTCTCCTCTCCATTCCTCTCCTCTCATTTCCCTTTCTCTTCCAATAAAATGTTAGCCTGTGTTTCACAAGAGAAAGTTTGGTGGCACAAATACAGGGGTCACATTGAGCCCTCTGCTGCTCAAAGCACCTAATATGATGACATTCTTGTAGGAAATATTTGTCAGGCCTTGTGCTTCTATGAACAAAGGAGAGTTTTTCAGCAATTACATGCAGTGGAGAGAAATTTAAAAATTAGCAGAGGTATAGTTTCATAGAAGAAGACAATTCAAACTGAGAAACTTCCCCAGGATGTTGAGGCTCTGGAGCGTGTCCAGAGAAGAGCAACAAAGCTGGTGAGGGGGCTGGAGAACAAGTCTTACAAGGAGCGGCTGAGAGAGCTGGGGTTGTTTAGCCTGGAGAAGAGGAGGCTGAGGGGAGACCTTATTACTCTCTACAACTACCTGAAAGGAGGTTGTGGAGAGGAGGGAGCTGGCCTCTTCTCCCAAGTGACAGGGGACAGAACAAGAGGGAATGGCCTGAAGCTCCGTCAGGGGAGGTTCAAGTTGGATATCAGAAAAAAATTCTTCACAGTAAGAGTCATTGGGTACTGGCAGAGGCTGCCCAGGGAGGTAGTAGAGTCGCCTTCCCTGGAGGTGTTTAAGGAACGGGTGGATGAAGTGCTGAGGGACATGGTTTAGGGAGTGCTAGGAATGGTTGGACTTGATGATCCAATGGATCCTTTCCAACCTTGTGATTCTGTGATTCTGTGATTCTGTGATTCTGTGATTCTGCACAGAAAATTCTGTAGAGCATCAATGCAAATGTCAGGTGTTTAAACTAGATTTGTTAATTTCTGATGACATGGCTTAAGAGTTTATTAAAGATTTGGCCGCAGCAGGACCTCAAAGTGCCTGAGGATTCTGATATGAGCAACAAAAGAACTTGATTGGGAATTTTCAAGGTTGCATCAGTTGAATACCACTTCATACATGGTGATACAGGTTTCAGGTGAAAAAATTTTGATATAGATTTTTGTCTAAGAGCCTTGAAAAAG
This sequence comes from Cuculus canorus, assembly GCF_017976375.1. Classification (NCBI taxonomy): domain Eukaryota; kingdom Metazoa; phylum Chordata; class Aves; order Cuculiformes; family Cuculidae; genus Cuculus; species Cuculus canorus. The sequence continues at coordinate 20,979,758 of NC_071405.1, forward strand.
GATGGAAACAAAATGTCTGTGCTGACTCCTATTCCTATCTGTAATTTACCTTCTGCTGGAGCAATTAGGGCACTCACCTGGAAGAAGAAGGAAGGCTGGTGGGAGAACTGCACAGGTAGAAATGGGATGAAATGTGAAAGAATTTCAATGGTAGGAAGCAAGGGAGAAGTATGCACAACTAGTCTGAAGATACAGTTAGTTGCCGTTGTTGAAGTTTCTTCATTTAATATGTATTATCTTAATATGAGCAGGATAGGTACTGAAATTAAACTCTGCCACTTATCTCTTTAATATGATGGTAACTATTGATCTGTGTATAGAAATCGGGGTTTTCCAACTCCACCTGCTTCGGCTGGCTTTTGAAAAGACGAATAATTGCATAGCTTTCGAAGAATTGCTTAGGTGGCTGTTTTGAAAGAGGAAATCAGGGTTAGGTATCTCCAGAGGAAAGTCCCAAGGGCATGCCTACACCGCACAGCACAGCGTCATACTCAACCTGAAGCAGTGCAGCTGTGTAAACTGAGAGCTGAGTTAATTAACTGGCATGTTTGTACTGCTTCCCTGATCCAAATGATTATCTTTCAGTGGCGTATCACTTTACTCTGTAAAAAGCCCCAACTTCCTCAGAGCTGGTTTGGTGATCCTTAGCAAAACCCTGTATTACACAGCAGAAATGTGTCTTGTTTCCCTAAGACAGGTAGGGAGTAAGCCAGCACGCCTCACCACGTCAGTTGCCTTCTACAGAACCTCACTTGCTCCACTGGCCTTTGTGATTCATTTTTCCCATACATTGTGCAGAAAAACTAAGACCTCTAACATGGTCCATATTTCCAGATTCACAAGATCTGGCACTTGCAAAATAAGCACTACCGTGTTCTGCAGTCTTTGTGTATCTAATCCAGAAACTGCACTGAAGACTACTATTTTTGCTGTTTTCAGAAGAAAAGGGAATGTTTTCAAAATATTTAGGAGTTATTTTTGCATCTCTTTAGACTGGGAAATGATGTATTAGCAAAATCAGACTTTACATTAAATCAATTTTTTTTTTGTATGGTGACAGTAATTGCAATACATGAAACCACACACCGTCAGATTCAAAGACATTTCTTTTTTAATAACTAGTTGCACCTCTTCAACTCATCACAAAATACTATAAAATTTTTTAATATTAGGGGATTTTGGTCTCTTTATTCTTTTCTCCATTTTTTCCAGACAACATTCCTGTAAAGAAATGGATGAGGTTCGCCTCATCTATGAAAATATATGCCTGTCTGCTAAATTCTCAATCTGCTCAGTTGTTCATTTTGTCATATTTATTTAAGATCACACAATCTTTCCAAAGGCAAATATAAAAATAAATATATAAATAACCTAGAAAAACATGAATGTAAGCATTAAGTCACAGCCTTGTCAGTCATAGTGAATAAACTTTCAGTTCTAGGAAAGAATTACCAAAATCAGTCTCAATGATCTTTATCTTTTCTATGTTCATTGTGAAACACTTGCCAGAGTAAAAGACAGAAAGTCCATCTATAGGGATTAAATAATTTTCCTGAGATAATACATGTAGAATGTTCCGAAGCGACAACCTCAAATTGGTGAAAAATAGGCATCCAAATACTTTGTCTATACAAGTAATACTGTGCTCATTTAATGAACTAGAGATGATAATATAATCTATTTAATATTCTAGTCCTTCACATTTTATACTCATTTTCTTCACCAACAAAGAAAAGAGGAACACATACCTAACACAGTGCTTTAGGTCCATATAAAAGAAATTTGTAAGTACCATTAAGATGTCCAAATTGAAATTATTCATTTTGGCATGTTCAATTATGGCCTCCTATAGAAAGTATTTATTTAATGGATTAAGTAAATGAATTTATTCAATTAATAACTTTGACTAGGACTGGTTCTGTACTGAACGATAGTGCTCACTTACAGCCCTCGCTGAAGAGAATGTATAAAAAGCAAATGCAAACAAAAAGTAAATGATTACATCTAATTAATGGATGATATTAAAAGCCTGAGCTACAAAAAAATGTGTGAATAAAATCATTAAATATTGCTTCCATAAAGCAAGCAACACTGTAAACAGTTTTTCAGGCTGTTGAAATAAAATAGTTAGCTGCAAAATAACATAATGAGTGGTAAAAAAAAGGAAGTGCAGTTCTGCTAACAAGAGGCAACACTAAGCAAATTTTTAATAAGGGTGATGGAGAGTTTTCCCAGAGGCAGTACAGTGTGAGGTCAAACAAAATCAAACTTTTTTAGTTGAAAATAATTTTCAAGTATTTACAAAAGGCGTTCAAAACATGATTCCAAACAATGGAGGGGCTTATCTAAAAAACAGTGTGCTTTGAGTTAGCTCGACAGGAATCATGTATATACAGCAAGGAGATAAAAATGCATTTCCTTTTTTAACACTGATTTATACCAACACAGGTCTAGGGAGCCTATAGGAACAGTGAAAGCCTCGAAGTCTTTTCATTAACCTTCACTGGAAGTGAATCTGATTCTTTGCATATATATCTGAGAAAAGTTCAACACTATTGAGAACAAAATTTCTTCATCAGAAAATGACATTGTCTTAAAAATCTGTGTTTGTGATTAAGTTTTGAATTAAGCTGTAATGATGATATTCAACAAATCATAGTTTAATAATGGGCAATTGATGGAATAATTATTTCTACTTAAGATTTTACTTTGCAATTGAAAAAACTAGGTGCTGCTCCTACATCATTTCATCAACTAAGTTTTGTTTTCAGTTTAGGAGCAAATACTAATAGTCATATATTGCTGCACAATTTCTTAAATAGATCACATCAGTATTGATGGCAAAAGCTATAATCAGAACGATGTTGCTTGTTATTTTTTATTACAAAGTGTAAGGAAGTCTCATGTATGGCAATACTTTACTCAAATTCTCCATTTTAGAAGTCCATTTCCAAAGTCAAATTAAGTCACAAGAATACCACTTTGACTTGGAATAAATTCAAAAATTTATATCTTAAATCACTGGACTTTGAATTATTTATCTGCTAGCTTCATCGTGGGTGTGGAAACTCCCATGGCCTGAGATGCATTTTAAATTCCCCAGGTGAATATTATGCCTTCAACATATACAACTGACGAACATATTTGTTGGCTAAGTATGCTCATATCCATCTGCCAAATGGCCTCATGCCTGCTAACATATTGGTCAGACACATGTCTTCGTGTATAAGTGCCAAGAATATTTCTAACGCTTGCATGCCGTATCTTCTAAAGGAAGAAGCACTGAGATAATTTCACTGCATATGGCTTTTCCTTTCAGCTTTCCCACCTGTATTTAGGTGAATTCCTCAACCAGCAAAGATGTACAGCAAAAAAGAAAGTGAGGAGTTTGCTGATATTCGTGGCTTTTTATATTTTAAGAAGCAGGTTCTTCAGGACCTTTGACAGCAGCATATGCAGTTACTTTGGAGGGGCAACAGTGATCACCCAGTTCTCAGCACAAGTAACTTCAGCTTGAATGTCTCTCAGTAAAACAGAGTGGAATGTAGACTGGGAAGAGCTACTTCAGCAGATGGCAGTGTTCCTTCTTACTGCCTTGTGCTTCTCAAACTCACTCCTTCAGCCTTTCCTCCACAGAAGGGCAATAATTTGCTGAGATTGTAGAATGCTAATAAGCCAGGAAGAGTGTGTGTTGTTGTTTTATATTGATTGAAAAACAAACAAACACACAAGCACACCTGTGAAATTTAAGATGCTCCAAATGACTGAAGTGATGGCCAATAGTGAAAGAAGTTAATTAAACAGGCTATACAAGTCTTCTAACAGCATTCTTATCTGAGATGAAACCTCTTTATGTGTCTAGAGAACAGGGTCTCAGAGTTTTACAGAGAAAATAGATTCACAGAAAACACTCTGTATGAGATGAAATAGGATTGTCTTTTTTTTGTTTCATATGTAGACAATCTAAATATTTTTATTTGCTCTAGTTAAATTTTTGCTTTTAGAAACTATACATGGAATTATACAGGTTTCTAATGAAAAAAAAAACCAGATTCCAAATTTTAAGAGTTATGCTCTCACTTTCCCCTAGTTCTTACCTTTTAAATAATTAATAAAGTTACTCGCATCTTGCTTAAGAAAATAGTAATAATTTATTCCAATAAAGACTGGGGATCTCTGTCAGGGTGTGTTTATTAGCCCAAAATGATCATAAAGCGAACCAGATGGGAAATAAATAAAGCAGAATTGGAATAAAAATGTTTCCAGCAAAAAAAATCAACACAGAAAAAGAAAAAAAAAGAAAACAGCCTAGAGAAGCTACTTCCATTTGGAGGAGAGCTTTCACTTTTATAAGTAATCTTGTGTTTGCACCCTTTTAAAACTTTCTAAAATGTTGGAATGTAGTCTACTAAGGACTGGAAGTAAAATTTAAGAAAAAATAAGAATTTACACTTTTTTTTTTTTTGCTAGGGTAGAGTCAGCAATATAAAAAGGTCTCATGATAAATCTTCTTACCTCTGAAACTATGAGATCAGTTTTATTTTGGAATAGCTGGCATTTGTGTAACCATAAAAAAAAGTGTGATTGATCTGATTTGAATCTTCTGAGATTTGTCCTTCACCAGCATGAACTGATCTTAATCGGAGTGCTTCCTGAGATGTAAAAAGGATTTATTTGTCGATATATATTTCACTGAAATCGAGGAAGAAGAACTGTTTCAGCATTAAAAAAACAGATCTGCAAAAAAAAAAAAATGTGTAGAGGTACTTTAATAACAAAACCAATGCATTTTCTATGATATTTCTATAAAATAATTATGTTTCTATAAATTAACAACATGAAATACAGAATTTTACATTTGTTATAAAGTGTCAAAATGTCCCATTAAAACAAAGAGCAAAAACTTGAACATTCTGTAGCTGAAATTAAATGTGCCAGTCCACGGTATAAAACCAATAATCAAGGACTACAATGCATCAAAATAAAAACAAAGTAAAATTCACCAAGTTTTGCAGAGCAGCATTCAAACCAGATCCTGGAGAGGCTCCTGGAGAGGCTAACTGTCTAAACTCTATCCTGATGAATGAATATAGGGAAAACTGCCTTCCCCATCACCCCACCGCACATTGCCCCAGAGATTAAAGAATCTCAATTTCAGCTTCTGGAAAAGGTCCTTTCAGTCACCTCTGTCAAACCTATCTGTTGAAACATCTCAGCACTGTGAGGTACTTGTCAGGTATAACATATTAAAAAGTACAAAACAAAGTGGCCTTTGTACCTGTGTGAAGCCCAAAGAGGAATTTGTCACAAACCAGTTGTGAAAGTTGTTTGGAAGATCTGTGGTATTGTCTACTTTTTAATACCATTTGTGGAATAGGATAAGACAGAAATATAGCAGTAATTAGCTAATTAGAACACATGGTGTGTGGGCTTGTTGAGAAGGCAGCAATATCGTCTAGCAGAGAGCAACCAATGAAGCTGCATGACTAACTTTTGTAAGCTAGTTGCCTACGTGGGTCAGCAAAGGACTCTCCCCTTCACCCCTTCACACCACACCCCCCACCTGGTGTTTAGTACAACTGGTTAGATTTTGCATGTTTTGGGCTTTCCTTTATTTCCTCCCCACCCTAAACATGAAGTAGCAGAGAGATGAAAAGCTTTGCCGAAAGAATCTCAGGCTCTAGTTGTCTGATTTCTTATGATAAAATTCACAACAACATTGAAATCAAAGGGTGGATACAGATGCGAATAGATTTTGAGGAGGTTTGAAGGACATATGCTGTGCAGCTCCTCTTTAATGGGATCTAGAGGGCAAGGAGTTGGAAAACCCTAAGAGCCTTTCTGGTAAATCCAGCTTTGAAAGCAAAGTGCTCATGGCTGCTTTCAGGTAATTGCTAAATTTGGAGGAAGATGAAGTAAAAGGGAATAAAGGGAAGGAGTCAAACAGATACAACCTATTGTCACTGACGTAAATGGGGGCAAAAAATCAAGGAAGAGATGGCTATTCATTAGGCTTCTTTCATTGAGATTTCTCACCTTTTAAAACTCTAGTCCTGTTAAATCAGCAAATATTGTTATTTTGCATGACATTCCAGTGCTTGGGTAATTGCTTAAAATATGTCAAGGCAAACTGGTAATTACGAGTATTTCTTGTTCTATTTCCTGGAAAGAGTAAGGTCTATCAGTGATGACAGCTCCTGCCCCTCACTGAGCCCATTAGCTCTGGGAGCAACAAGCTAACTCAAAACGTGAAGATGGCTACTACAGTACAATCAATGAATATAAGTAAAGTACCACTTGCCTCAATAAAGGAACCTGGCGTTTCTGTAAAAGAAAATGAGTTTGTTCCAGAATCTTGCCTATCTTCCAAGTTTTTAAAACCCTTTAATTAAGATATGCCTGTATCAAGGCATACCTTTATTAACAAGGTGCTATGAAAGCCTGCAGTACTGCTACTTTAGTTGAATTTGAAATTACTCTGTAACACTCTGTCATTAGACTAAGGGCTCTAACATCCACAAGATCTCAGATTAGCAGGATAGTGAACTGATTTTTAAAAATAAATAAAGAAAAAGTGAAACACTAAACCAAACTTATGGTTCTTATAACTTTATTTCTTCTTATGTATCTAGAATTCCAGCTGCTATTCTGGTTCCCCTGGAGCAAATATTTCATGTTTTTATTTGATTTCAGCACATATTTGATATTCATTGCTTTTTAGGTGAAGAAATATTTTTTTAAAATGCAGCTATTTATGCAGCCTATTAACAATAGTTCATTTCAAAGGAATTGGTAAAAACCAGGAAATTCATATCATTAATTAGATTTTCTCTTTTTCAAAGATATCTTCTTTTATGATTTTTCCTCCCCTTTATGAGATAGATATACATATACTAGCTCTGTCAAAAATCACCATTGAAACTGGTGAAACAATAATGCTGATCACCCTTAGCACTGATGAAAGTTCTAGAATGGGAAAATCTTATTCTAATGCAGTTCTTCTATGAGGAATTAAATAGATATATGAACACTCTTCGAAAGGCAGATGTATAGATTGACTAAGTACTTACTGTGCTCTGAGAAGCTTAGGATGTGAAGCTCTTAGTGTATGTATCCATGAAGAGAAATGTCTCAGCTTTTTCAAAAACTGCTACTAAAGACAGTCTCCTACCATTAACAGAAAAACAGGCCAAGGCAGAGCCACTATCTATGTATTTCTGTAATAAAAATAACAATACTAAAAACTTACACACACCTGCTAGCTGTTGGAAGTGTAGAAAGGTGAAAAATATAAGAAGGGTTTGAAAATAAAAATATGTTTTTAAATTCTATTTAACTAAACTGAAATCTTTTAAATTTCTTCTTTTACATGGTTACTTCATAATTACATACATCTCCCTCCCTGTAACTAATACTGATATGGCATATTCTTCCTTTTAAACTACTTAATATATCTTATTCATCACGTTATCTTGATGAGAAACACACAATATTTCCATTTTACATTTTTTTCCAGCCTCATTAACTAATTTACATTTTCCTTGATCTTATATGAGTATTTTCTGTGATTTTGTTTGCATACACCTGCCCAAAAGCTTTGGATTTTTACAGCCATAAACAGACTCTTACACTCAATTTAAATTTGTAATATTGTCCTTTTAAAGATCAAACTAAACATGCATCTGAATGTAACTACAGAATAAATCATAATCTCTCTTCAGGTTCAGCATTTCAGGAGATATTTGTTTGTTTTCCAGTTCAACAAAATCAGCCCAGACCACGGTGTTTTCTGAGTACATTCCCATCACAGAGTTTTTTAATCTGTAAACAACAAACAACAGGAAACAAAACCACCACTGTGTTTTCATGTTATTTGTTTCCTTGCCCCTCAGTTTGGCTCCTACTCAACAGACCTTTGTTCATTTTAGTTCTTAAGGAATCTGCTTTTGGAGGCTCTGACATAATAATAGTTGGCTATTGAACTTTACTAAAAATTCTATATTAGTTTATGGTCAGTACAATTCTGTGGCTCACCCGTGCTGTGATGTACTCTGTTAACTCCTGTATAGTACTTACTGTCTGATCCACCTCTAAGTCATCAATCCTAATCAATCTCTTGAACTCTGGACAAATACCTGCCTCAGTGGCTCATTCTCTGAGAAACCTTACTGGGAATGGCTACTGTAAAGGGTTTGCGTCTCTTCAGAATGACCCAAAGACCTGAAGAGCCTCCTGGAACACAATTATATACCATATATGATATGTAAAACTGTTCTCAAACTTTTATACCTGTACATTTAAAAAGATGTGTTGGATACTGACAGTGACTACGTGACATCATAGATGACTAGTGGACATCAGGTAGCAACAAATATACAAGTGAGTATAACCACTGCATTTAAAAAAAAAAAAAAAAAAAAAGAAAAGAAAGACAAGTCAACAGAGTAGAAGGAAAGATAAAAGAACAAAAATTTAAGAGTATCGCATGTCTGGGTCTCTTAGTTCCTTTCCCCTTGAAGTCAACAGTGACATATGCATGAACTAAATTCTTCTTTTTAAATTGAAAATTCAAATTAAGCAAATTCTGCACTATAAAAATGAAAATGTTATGAATCTGAACAGCCTTAATGGCTCAAAGCTTGATTTATTTAGTTATGTAGAATGTAATCATGCTCCTTTTTTTTTTTGTGAACTTGTAAAAGATAAAAAGATCTTTATTTTCTAACCGCTTTGTCTTTGCAAGTTTTGTTACAGGTGAGTTTACTCAGGTAATCATGAACAGATCATCAACCATCTATTTTTAGTACTGATAGGTGCTATTAATTCACACTGTTGTTTTTTAAACATTTTAGAGATTCAGACCTTCAAGTTCTTCATCTAGTTCTTTTTAAGAAACTCCTGTGTTAATATATCTTTGCATTCCTTTAGCCCATGCAACTAGCCAGTAGCTGAATAAATTCCTCAGAGCTGAAAAGTTCAACACAAGGCTGTTCCTCCTTCCATGAATGGACTGAATTTTCCTGTTATGAAATTCCCCTAGCCATTCTCAACAGCAAGAATCTTCTTGCTGTGTCTGCATGACATACTGCACAGCTCAGTAACTGCAGGATTTGATGTGGTACTTTAACAGCCATCTAAACTCAATTATTCTGGAAGGCTATATGTGCAAACATAAACAGGTTAACACAGCACCTCTTTGATATATCTGATAGGTGCCTTTTAGTTAAGTGTTAGAATCTCATACGCATCAGCAGTGGAGACACAGAGCTGATTTATAGGATATATAATGTTTTCATTGATGGGACATACAACGGAGCTGTGGGATGAAACCAGGGAAAGTAGAATTTAAGAGAAGCTTACAGAACAACCTGCAAAAGGTTGGAGCTGTCTTCTGCAAGTCCATTCAAACAGGACAACTGCCTCCCCTTTAACACTGTTGACTCTTTGTTGTGTGAAGAATCAGTTAATTAGTCCTTTCAGGTAATGATGATGACGATGACAGCATAGAGCATGAAACTTCTTAACCATTCTTTGAGTGCCAATAGTAGTACTATGACAGCTTCTTCCTAACTTGTTCAGTGTCACCAAACTTCACATCTATCCTCATCCTCTCGTTCCCTGGAAGTATTTAAAAGGCATGTAGATGTGTCACTTAGGAACATGGTTTAATGGTGGACTTGGCAGTATTAGGCTTGTAGTTGGACTCAATAATCTTAAGGGTCTTTTACAACCTAAATGATTCTATGATTCTATGTTTGTCGTGAGCTGCACCTCAAAAATAAATTCAGCCACTGGAAAATATACTCCTACCCAATGGAAGAGCTTCATTATGCTGATCTTATGTGCTGATTTGAAATTTTTATTTGTTTAAAATCCATACTCTAAGCTCTGTTTTTAACTGCCTGTAGACAGATTGAAATTGACTTTCATCGCCATTTTAAACACTGTGGAAGATGTTTGCTAGCTTAATCCCTTACATACTTGCGGATTTTAAAAGATTTAACACTCAATAGTCCTTGTAGTCATTTCACAGGAGCAAAAAGGAAAATTAATAGGAATTGCTCTACTTTCATCCATCAGCTTCTTTAATATCAGCTAAGTCATCACAATTGATAAAGGAAAAAAGATTTAAAATACCCAAAAGAGATTCTCAGAAGACTCAGCAAAAAGATGGGTGGAATAAAAAAAATTCAAAACTACTAAAATTCAAAGCTACTAATATGTTCAGCACTGAGTGTATGCATTAGAAACAATATGTTGTTTTAATACTCTAGCTTTGTTTCCCCAAGAAAAAAAAAATCCATTTCAAATTTACTTTGCTATTTTAGAAGAGTGAAGGTATGTGACTTTCAGAAAGAAGCCTTAAAACTTGATTAGTTTCTGCAATTTTAAGTGATAAATACTGTTAAATTGTGCTCTGTGCTGCTGTAAATAATCTTTTAAAACAGGTGCTGAAGACATCTCTAATTAAATGACAGAACTCAAAGTAGCTTTGGGGATCTATCTACCACCTTGCCTCTTTATCTTGGGATCAGAAAAATCCAGGTGGAAACTGTATTAAGATAGACTGGGGGAAAGTAAACTCTTTAAGGTTTTGAACAGCTGTGTAGTGGGGAAATACCAATTTTTTTTTCACTCATCTTTTTATCTTTCACACATAGCTTTGGCAAATTCTTGGTAGGTGGTTACATCTTCTCATAATCAGATACAAGACTGCTTTTGAATAACATAATAACAGTTTGAAGGTCTTAAAAGTTTTGAATTCTAAGAAATCCAATTGTCTTTATCAATACTTATCAACAAAATCTGTATGTAAGAGCTGTATGTAAGGAAGTGAAGTATATTTATCTGAAAAAAAAAGATTATTGCTCAAATATTAGAGATCTTGATGTGCCAGCAGAAGGGAATCTATCACATTCATAAAAATAATGGAACGTGGAAGAAGAATACCTGCAATTCCCTGAAGAATTCAAGACTGCAGAGTGGAACATTCCTTCTCCAGGTGGAAAAAGACTTCAGTGGAACTTTGACACTGTTTCACCACTGACACTAATGATATTTCTGCAGAACCTGGCCAGCAGATTTGCCAATAGATGACCAAATATTTTCATGTGTTATGTAACCTTATAAGTCTAAAAAAAGACCAAGAAAGAAAATATTTTAATTCCCATAATTCTATGGTATAGGGATCAGATAGACTATAAACGTTTCAGTCACCTACCACTATATAATACTTCTGTCAGTAAAATTCTGCATTCATTTCTTTGCTAAAAAAAAACCAAACCAACACAAAACCATGTACGATAAGAAGCGGCTACGAAACAGTCATCAATAACTGCTGCTTCACAAATATGTAATGTTATAGCTGTGTGACATTAAATATATTGTTGAGAGAGGTTTTGGGGGAGAAAAGCAAACACCAGTTTAATATCCTGGATGGTTCTGCCAGGTATTTCTCCAGGGGGCACTGTTTTTTACTGTAGAACTTGCTACGATAAGAAATAGTTTGTTAACAAATGATAGATGGAGCTTCTGTAAAAGTCATTTTCTGTGTGCAATTATACCACCATAAAGTGACTTCTGTTTTATAGGCCTATGGTTTACCAGTTCATTGGGCAGTATCTGAGTCAGAGAACATCAGTAGGAGGAGGTGAAGAATGTTACTTATGTGTAGCAGAACTGGACTTGTCCTATAGATAAGTACAACTAAGTGAAAACTGCTGCTCAGTTTAAAGAGTTTGTGTCTTAGATTTATTTTATATGAATAATACTTTAGGTAATGAAAAGCTAGGTTTTATATTAATTTCTATTTTCACTTCTGTATAGTGTTTATTTTTGGATCCATTAGTACATTGTATCCTCCCAAAGAAAAATGTTTCAGTGGTTTATGTTGGAGAATAAAACTAGAGCAAAGACCAATAAGTTCATTTTGCCATGACATAAATACAGAAGTTAAAATAAAAGTTCTTTCAAACAGCTCTTTCAAGTCTTCTAATTTACTGCGTATAACCTGTGCTGTCACAGAAAGTGCCTCTTCCATGCAAAGCAAACTGTAGGAAGAATTGAAATAAGTAATGCCAAAAACCTCACAAAATTTTGTTCCAATTGATCCTTGCAAAAGTGTGAATCAAACCATAACTGATCAACAGAGAATTCCTTTTGTTTTGATATTAATAAGGAAGAATGAACAATCTTGAGCACTAGGAAGCACTGTTTCCTTCTTCCATCTATTCAGATTTCTCTCAGAAGTAGAGGAGAGAGAAAAATAGTAGAAGAAAGAGTGGTGATACAGTGAAGACTTCTCCGCTAATGCAGGTTCTGAGAATATTTCCCTGTGTTGGAACCTGCCATGTTTCGCATCACTTGGTTTGACTAGCTGAAGCATATTATGGCTTGAGGAAAATCTGCACATGTAGCCTGTATAATCTGAATTATTCATGTATCTAAAAATCAAGGCACATCACAAAGTGCCTGTACTACAAATTCTAGCTGCAGCCAAATGAATTGTAACTATATGTTAGAAACTGGAGTATCTGCATTTGCATTATACTGATGTCACAGACCTATCAATGGAGTATGTTGTTGAATGGATGCATTATTTCCAGGTTAAATGAAGTACTCCCATAAGTCCTACATAAGGGAAGAGATCATTTTCAACTAAGGTTTTTTGTTTCTTTTCCAGCAGGTATCTGAATCTTACGTAAAGTTTTGATTTTTGTTTAGTCACCCAAAATACAAAAATTTTGGCAAAACCTGAAACTTTACATTTGGTAATATCGAAATTATTTGTGTTAATATCTCCAGATAAAACTGTATATTTTGTTTTTCTAGATATTAAACCATTTAGATTAACAAATGTCTGAGTTCTTCGGAAAATTTAACCATTCAGCTTTCCTCAGTCCAAAGTGGGCTGTATTATTCTACAAGAAATTAAGGTATATCTCTAGAAAAACTGACCTTGTCCTTATAGATTATTTTAACTTCACAGGCATCAACTAGGAATATCATGCAGCAGATACAAAGAAAATTCTGAAGCATGTAGCAAGGAAATTTCTGAAGCATGTAGGAGATAACTTCTTGGTGCAGATACCAAGGGAGCTGGCTAGGAAACATGCCCTTCCAGGTCTGTAATTTGAAAACAGAGAGGGACTCATGGGTAAAATGGTGATTTGTGGCTGTCTTGATCACAGTGACCACAAAATTGTTGAGTTTCAAGCCATTGGTGATAGGAGTAAAACGGCCAACAAAACTCTGACCGTGGTCATTGGTAGAGCAGCCTTCAGGCTGCTGAAGGAGTTAGTAAGGTCACCTGGGAATTTGCTGTTGAAGGTACTGGGGTCCATGAATACTGATCACTCTGTAAAAGCTACCTCTCAAGATCTTATGAGCAGGCAATTCCAAAGTGTCAGAAGTCAAACAAGCAGGGCAGAATATTGTATTGGCTGAGCAAGGATCTTAGAGAATTTAAGCAGAAAAGGAAAGTGTACAGACATTGGAAGCAAATACAGGTGACACAGGAGGACTACAGAGATTCTGTTTTCCACTGTTGGGAGAATATTTGTGCGGCCAAAGCTTGATTGCAGTTCAGACTGGCCAGCATTGTGAAGAACGACACAAAAGGCTTTTTAGAATATATTAATAGCAAAAGGAGAATCAGAGACAGCTTGACAAGGTCAGCCACCTCACAAAAAAAAAGGAACACAGTCAAAGTGGAGTGCTTTAATATCTTTTTCACCTCTGTCTTCAACATCAATAACAGGCCCTGCAACCCCCAAGAGTTCTGTGTTGGAAAATCAGGACTGGAGGGATAATAAAGTCCTAGTCAACCTTGAATTTTTTTGAGACTTCTGTTCCGGTGAGATACGTATAAATCTATGAAGCCCAATGGGATACATCCCAGGATACTGAAGGACCTGGCGGATGCCATTACAGAACCTCTCTCCATTATTTTTCAGTGGTCTAGGGAGTCTGGAAAGGTCCCGGTTAACTGGAAGCTGACAGAATTCCCAGTTTTCAAGAAGGGTAAGAAGGAAGACCCTGATAATTGTAGGCCTGTTATTCTTACTTCAGTGCCTGGTAAAATTATGGAGAAGGTTATTCTGAGAGTTATTTAAAAACACTTAAGAGACAACACAGTCGTTGGTCATAGACAACAGTGGTTCATGACCGAAAGTCCTGCTTAACCAACTTCATTTACTTTTATGACTAGGTTACTCATCTACTTGACGAATGGAAGCAAGTAGATGTGGTGGGTTTGGATTTTAGCAAAGCTTTTGACATGATCACAGTACCTTCTGGATAAACTGTCCATCACACAGCTAGACAAGTCCATAACATGTTGAGTGAGCAATTGGCTGATAGGTCAGACTCAAAGGACTACAGTACATGGGGTTACACCAGGCTGGCAGCCAGTCACCAGTGGGGCTCCTCAGGGTTCAACTTTAGCTCCAGTGCTTGCAGTTTCTATAAATGAGCTGAATGCAGGAGTCAATTGTACATTTAGTAAGTTTGCTAACAATATTAAACTAGGAGCAACTGTGGACTCCCATAAGGATAGAGAGGTTTTACAGAGAGATTTGGGCAGACTGTAGAGATGGCCAGTCACTAACCACGTGAAATTTGACAAGAGGAAGGGTAAGATTCTCCACCTGGGAGGGGGGAATCCTGGTTATAAGTACAAATTAGGGGACAAGAGGCTGGAGAACAGCCCTACAGAAAGAGATCTGGGGCTTTGGTTTGATGGTAAGTTGTCTACGGTGTGTCCTGGCAGTCAAAAGGGCCAACTATGTCCTGAGTGGCATCAAGCACAGGATAGTCGGCTTGTTGAGGGAGGTGATTGCACTGCTGTGGCCCCACCTTGAGAATTAGGTACAGTTTGGGGCACCTCAGTTTAAGAAGGACATCAAACTACTAAATTATTTCCAGAGGAGGATGACCAAGACAGTGTAAGGCAAGACTTACAAGGAGTGGCTGAGGTCACTTGGTTTGTTCAGTTTAGAGAATAAAAGGTGATCAGTGACAGGACACGAGGAAACGGAATGAAACTGCATCAGAGGAAGTCCAGATTGGACATTAGGAGGAGATTCTCCCCTGGGAGGGTAGTTGGTCACTGGAGCAGGCTCTCCAAGGAAGTGGTCACGACACCAATCCTGTCAGAGCTCAAGTAGGACCTGGATGATATTCTTAGTCATATGGTTTAATGTTAACTAGTCCTGCAAGGAGTGGGGACTTGGACTCGATGATCTTTATGTCTCCCCACCAAGTTCAGATATTCTATGACTCTGAGTCTATGATCTGCTATGAGGCACTATGATCATGTGACTCTTGTTAAGTGAGTTGTCATGAAGAATACACACAGTGTTGCACTGACAACCTAATGGTATCCTTTCTTTGAAAGTAAACTGAAAGCTGTTCATGTGTTCTGGTCATGGTTTAGAACTAGTAGTTCTAAAATTTATCTCTAAATATTGCTTTTTGAAGAGACACTTTAGCTACCCTTTTATTTCCTTTGCACTGTATGACAGCTATTGTAAAACATCAGGAGACCCTTCCCTATTGTAATTTTTGTGGAGGATAGAATTAATTTTCTTCATAGTGGCTTTTATAGTGGTGTGTTCTGGATTTGTGATGAAAATGGTGTTAATAACACAGAGATGTTTTAGCTATCGTTGAAAAGGGTTTACGCAGTATCAAAGACTTTTCCACTTCTCACATCACCCTCCCAATAAGTATGTTGCAAGTGCACAAGAAATTGGGAGGGGACACAGTTGGTACAGCTGGCCTCAACTGACCAAAGGCATATTCTGTACCATATGATGCCATGTTCAGTAATAAAACATGCAAGGAAGAAGGAGGAAGGGGGAAGACATGTTTGTAGTCATGGCATTTGTCACCTCAAATAACTCTTACATTAATGAAGCCCTAATTTCCTTGGAATTGCAGAACACTTGCCTGGCCATAGAAAGTTGTGAATTAATTCCTTGCTTTGCTTTGATTGCACTTGCGATTTTCTTTTTACCTATTAAATTGTCTTTATCTAAACCCATGAGTTTTCTCACTTTTACCCTTCTGATACTCTCTCATCCTACTAGGGGGACAGTGAGCAAGACGTTGTTAGCTGCCTGCCAGAGTTAACCCACAACACCTATGAGTAATGCCTCCTACTAATTAAACTACATGTAAAGTTACTAAGCATAGAACTAGAGGCAATAGAACAATACGTAATCTAAAAATAATTTAGTCCGCTGCAACAGTTATGTTTCTTAAATGGAATGACTCTGCGCTTGAAAATGTCCATTCCATTCTATTAATTTAGACAAAGCACTTCACTTTTAAATAATTAAATAAGATGTTACATCTGATATAAGAAAGTTCTTATTCACAATTAAGAATAATACAAAACAGGTAACTGCCAAATATGAGAATATACACAGTATGACTATTTTCAAGAAAGCAGGAAACAACATTTATTGTCAGTGGCTATATTTCTCTTGTTAGAAGTTTGGAAGTATCCAGTATGATCAAACATGTGGAATTTGGCCTGAGGCTTTAGTGGATGCTGAGGATGTCTTCCTTATGGTGTTCAGCTGAAAAGCCTTAAAGCAATCTACACAGGTTTGCATTTACTGCAAGTACAAAAAGAATGTGAAGTTCCAATCTGAATATTAATTAAATACTACAGTGTCATGTTGAAATAGCTATAAGAGGACTAGTGAATTATTATTATTCCTTTTATTGTCCCTACAGAATTTCTTCTAAATTATGAACAAGGTATTTTTCAATTTGCAGAAAAAATACTAATAAGAAATTTTATATATTTGCCTGGAGCTGTCCTTACCAAGACAGTGGCAGAATGAATACTTGCCATAGCACATTCCAGTAGGAAGGTTGCTTATGCAGTCCAGTAGGTGAAACATAACATACGGTCAGTCTGGTCTTGCAAATTTTCAGTATTTGTTTCAATCTATCAAATCATATTCATGTCAAATACTAGTTGTCCTGCACATAAATCCATTTGAGGTGGTACTTACAAAATCTAAATAAATAAATAGTGAAAGATGTTGGCACACAGCTTGTTTAAATCAGAGTCTGACACAATGAGTGAAAAGAAGGAGTAATAAAAAAACCTTGATTCTCCTCCTGAAACTATTTTAAACCGAATTAGCCAATTGCATGCACAGCAGCCCCACCAAAACTGCGGCTGTTAACATGCTTAGTATGCCACATGTTATTGATTTTAGAAAGCATGTGTAGTGACCCAAGACCAAAGTCGCCAAAGAAAACAAATAGATTCACTTTTGCTGCTGACTTTTGAAGTTCCAGTGACATCAACACAGCTGTGACAGCTTATCCCAATGGCAAATTTAGTTCACACATAGGACTAAGACTCAGCTGAAGTACAGAATCCCCATGTTAATGCCATTATCTCAGATGAATTGAGTTATGTTACTATTTGCTTATTGCACATCAGCCAATTTTTACGCTTTTCTGTCCTCACCTCTTCCTTATCCTGAATCATTTGAAAATGCCACTGTAGTATATGTAACCTTCTTTATGCACTGGTCTAAAGTCAGTCCAGATGGTGTCAGCTAGAAGTTTTTATTAAAAAATAGCTTTTTGTTAGTTTGAAGTATCATCGCAGCTGATCATCTCAATTTCTAGCAGGTCTATACTTACATCACATCAAAAGTGTGCAATAAACCCCCCAAAAAAGAATAAGTAGCATCTTATTGGAAATCCTATCACAGAAACCAAAAGATGCAAGGGAAGGGGCACATGTTTGGAGTGATAAGACAAGGCCAAATTACCCCTTCCTGTGCTCCCTTGTGAAATGAAACTTGTTCCTAGCTATTGCAACAACACATCAAGACTGTGAGAGTAGAGCAACTGCAGCCCATACACCCCAATCTGGGTTTGGGGAGCAGTGACAAAGTTGAGCAGAGTGTCCCTGTTCCAGTCCCTTCCACAAGTAATTTCCTTCCATAAAGCCATCAAAAGTACAGCAGGGACAACTTGTCCCTCCCTCTTTCACTCTCAGATAAGCAAACATCTTTAATGTCTGAAAATAGTTTATTAAATGCTGTCTCTGTACCTTACGTAGCTTAATAAACACATTAAGACCATTTCCCTGAGGAGGCTGGGAATTAAAGCACACCTGGGTTTTCCTCAGCCTCTTTAGCATTCTGACAGCATTAGAGATTAACAAGTCAACATTTCTTAAGCAACAGAATTCTTTGCGCCTTGTGTCTAATCAATGGATCCAATTCTAAATCTTCTGTTGCATATTTCCTCCCTGTGATTCAGAAAACCTCTTATACTTATCTGAATTTTCAGTGTTTCAGTTTTGAACGCCTGCTGTTTTTACATTGTAGAAATGAGCATCCTCTTACAACTACTATATGTTATTGTAAACAAGAAGCACATGTTCCCTTATGGGCACTTAAGACAAAAAAGAGGCAACTTAACTGATCTGCTGATCAAAGCTGACAGAGGGAAAATAACTTGCAGTTCAGACTTGCCTTGCTTTTTGATACTAGAAACAGCCTACATTAGACAGCCAGCAAAAAAGGGGCCATCATAGAGTAGGATATTAAGTGAAGTATGATTGAGTTGATCAAATAGTCAAAGAAAAAATTAAAACTCAAAGAGGAAAACTTTCAGCTGAAAGGGTTTTTCAGAGACTGAATCATGTGCTGAAATATGTACCTTTAATCATTACAGAGACAAGACTTGAAGGATAACTACTGAGTAACAGGTTAACTTAAATATCATGAACATAGTACAAACACAATTTGCAAATACTGAGATAACCCAGCAATAGCTTTGCTTTAATCTTTTTTTCCTCTGAATGTGGGGAATTCTTTTCTCCTATTAGAAACTTGCCCTTCTGGAGCCAAATTAAACTTTCCACTTTCTTTTTTCTTCATCTTTTCTTACTCAGTACAATACACAACCTAGTGGAAGAAATTGCAAGACTACATCCACGTTAGCAAGATACTAGCAATACCACATGCCATCTTGTCACGAGTCTAAATAGCATTGACAGTCTTGCTGCATAGAAATGATAAATGACTGAGTAAAATCCTTTATTAAAGTCTTGCCTTGACAACACAGGAAAGATGTTAATGTGAAAAGACAACATTATCACTGAACTGTCTGGTGTGTTAGAGTCACCAGCCTATCTGCCCTTAATACTGGTCCTCAAAACAAAGTTGTTGAAATGCCAAAAAAACATTTCTAAGTTCAGTATTTCCTTATGACAATGTATTTTTAAGACTTGTTGCTCATTGTGGTTCAACTGAACAGAAAACACAAATAAAAAGGATGCAAACAGGTTTGTATCCCATGTATTTGTATGCAGAGAAGAATCAGCAGCTATATGGAAACACAATGAGTCCATAGTTCCTCCTTCACAAACATTTCTAAAATCCTGTGAAAAAGATCATTACATTCCACTTGTCACTTTTTTTGACTGAAGAAACCCAAAAGCACTGAAAAACATAATTCAAATTAGGATTATAGCTTGGAAAAAACCCCACATGTTAAATTTCTCACTTTTCTTCTATGACATAGTCATTTATCAAGGTCTTCCTTTGAGCTTTTCATCATGGAATGAAGTCTTTGGCCTAGCTTTCACATGTCTTCACTATAAATATTTAAGATGTAGATCTTCTATAAACTACTTCGATTACTTTTATTACTGCTCCAGGCTGAGAGAGTGGGGGTTGTTTAGCCCGGAGAAGAGCAAGCTCTGGAGAGACCTTATAGTGGCCTTCTAATAACTGAAGGAGGCCTGCAAGAAAGATGGGGAGGGACTTTTTACAAGGGCATGCAGTGATAGGACAAGGGAGAACGGCTTTATATTGGAAGGGGTAAGGTTTAGATTAAACATTAGGAAGAAATTCTTCATGATGAGTGTGGTGAGACACTGGAACAGGTTGCCCAGGGAAGTTTAGGATGACCCCTCCCTGGAAGTGTTCAAGACAGGGCTGAGTGAGGCTTTGAGCACCTGGTCTGTTGGGACATGTCCCTGCCCATGGCAGGAAGATTGTAACTAGATCATCTTTAAGGTCCCTTTCAACCCAAACCATTTAATGATTTTATGATTCTATGATAATACCAATCCTTTCCACTTCTCTCCTCTCACAAGTTGACTTCTTCCAGAAATGAATTCATTGATTATTTGTTACCAAAAAGTCATATTTCTTTGCCAACCAGATAAAAATCACGTCAGTGTATCAACAGAAAATATGAGCCAGATGAGAACAAAATGCATAACTCAAATTGGCAAAGTTAGAGATACTGTACCTAAGCATGAGAGAAAGTGACTTTCAGCCTTACTGATTTCAGCTGACACCACAAGAACTTCTCTAACATTGGAGAAAATTAACAGTGGTCTACGCAAAAAATTATTTTGGTTTGGCTTGGTTCATGTTATTCCTGCACTATTTTTGCTACCTATTTAAAAATCAGGCAAATTTTTAACATTACCACCCATTTCATACCACGTGGATGTAGACTTCTTGGACTTCAGTAAAGCCTTTGACAGTTTCTCACAGCATTCTGCTTCAGTAACTGTCAGCCTCTGGCCTGGACAGGCGCACACTCTCCTGGGCTGAAAACTGGTTGGATGGTCGGGCCCAGAGAGTGGTGGTGAATGGAGTTAACTCCAACTGGAGGCCAGTCACAAGTGGAGTTCCTCAGGGCTCAGTACTGGGTCCACCCTGTTCGATGTCTTTATCAATGACCTGGATGAAGGCATTGAGTGCACCCTCAGCAAGTTTGCAGATGACACTAAGCTGGGTGGAAGCGTGGATCTCCTGGAGGGTAGGGAGGCTCTGCAAAGGGATCTGAACAGGCTGGACTGCTGGGCTGAGACCAATGGCATGAGGTTTAACAAGGCCAAATGCCGGGTCCTGCACTTGGGGCATAACAACCCTATGCAGTGCTACAGACCAGGAGAAGTCTGGCTAGAAAGCTGCCTAGAGGAGAAGGACCTCGGGGTGCTGGTTGACAGCGAACTGAACAAGAGCCAGCAGTGTGCCCAGATGGCCAAGAAGGCCAATGGCATCTTGGCTTGTATCAGAAACAGTGTGACTAGCAGGTCCAGGGAGGTTATTCTCCCTCTGTACTCGGCACTGGTGAGACCGCACCTTGAGTACTGTGTTCAGTTCTGGGCCCCTCACCACAAGAAGGATGTTGAGGCTCTGGAGAGTGTCCAGAGAAGAGCAACAAAGCTGGTGAGGGGGCTGGAGAACAAGGCTTACGAGGAGCGGCTGAGAGAGCTGGGGTTGTTTAGCCTGGAGAAGAGGAGGCTGAGGGGAGACCTTATTGCTCTCCACAATTACTTGAAAGGAGCAGGCCTTTTCTCCCAAGTGTCAGGGGACAGGACAAGGGAGAATGGCCTCAAGCTCTGCCGGGGGAGGTTCAGGCTTGACATCAGGAAAAAATTTTTCATGGAAAGGGTCATTGGGCACCAGCAGAGGCTGCCCAGGGAGGTGGTTGTGTCACTTCCCTAGAGGTGCTAAAGAACATGGTTTAGGGAGTGTAGGAATGGTTGGACTTGATGACCCAGTGGGTCCCTTCCAACCTAGTGATTCTACGATTCTATGATTTCTGAAGGAATATCTCCTCTCATAGTAATTAAGTTCTATCAAATGTGCACCCAAAAGAAAAGGAGAGATACCCTCATTCACCTTTATGTACTTCCCCTTAAAGCCACAAAATCCCCAAAACAGAATAATGCTAGTGCTCATGTGAGAAAGAGAAAAAAATATGCACAATAATCTGAAAGAGTACACTCCTATTTTTGTAGAAAGTAATTGTAGTTCTGTGGCTGTGCAGAAGACGTGGTACATGTGGCACTCTTAGTACAACCCCATGAGACCCCTGTTTCTTTCCCAAATAGATCAGACTTTCTTAAGATAGTCAAAAAAGCTGAGAGAGAAGATTGATAACCGCAGTGGCACTGGACGACCCCAAGACAATATTCACACTTAGCAGAAATCTCACTGTGTTCCATTGGCTTCTCCTTAAGTTCTTTTATTCCTATTGCTCTGTGGCTTATGTTTTATAAATTATGACAGGCCACCGATAGAAAATCAGTCAACCAAGAAGGGCATCACCTCTTCTGGCTCCAGTGTTCAAATTACTTTGGCAACTTCATTATCGTCTCAATCTAATCCCACCTAAGAAAGAGAACTTTGGGTTTGCATTTTTCCTGTCTCTGTCTTGGCAATATTTCAATTTTATGCTTGGCATGCTGACAGAAGTAAGTTAGTAAGGCCTCTCGATGAGCATATGGAGGATATCAGTCATCAAAACCTAACATCATGTGTCTCATTTTGTGTTTTAATGCCATTATTATTAGTTGTATTACTACTATTAATATTAAGACAACAAGGAAGAACGAGCACTGATCTGTATGTATCTGTTTGAGTGAACACCTGAAGAGGTGCAGAGGGATATCATTCAAACCATGATGTTATTTACTGTCCCCAGCAATCTAGGGAAAAAGATTCAAGGGAGGGAGAAAACCAAAAAAAACCCCAGATGAAACAAGTTAGAGTTGACAGTGGCTCACAATCTCAAGTTTTAACTTTTTTATTGTTATTATTATTCCTGCCCTCTTTCCTGACAGGGTGAAATGATTAGAGCTGGAAGGAATTTAAATATCCAAACTACCATGTGTTCGTCTCCCCATTGAGGAGCTGATAACAAAATTCTTCAAAACAGCTGCAAATGACAGGGAAAAGGGGTTGGGTTGAAGAGGCTGGGAGAAAACCTAAACCTGAGAAAAGCTCAGTCTTCAACTTTATCAGCATGTGACAGATCTCAAGACTAAGACATTAAGAGGAGTGATGCTGTTACTACATGCAAGAAATTATCTTAGGCAACTTGAGTAACTGCTACTTTTATCTTTTATGGTTAAGCTTTTTGGACCATGTTTAACATCCTTTAACTGCTCATATGTTATTATTGTTTTGGTTTTTTTTAATCTCCAAAGAGAGTTTAAAGGTTCAGTAGTAAACTCTTTGGTCTTCTATTTTATTAATTCAATTGCAGAGATGTCCTTCCTACAAATATTTCAAGCTTTAGTAATATTTGTTGCTATCATTTTTCTTACTTTTGTATATTTGCAATTTCTGTCCACACTTTTTATTCGTATGTGGTTTTAAGACATGCCAGGCTGACTGCAAGAGATTTGACCCAAAAAAAAAAGAAAAAGTGTATAGCAAATAAAAAGCGGAAAAAGTATTAATGAGTCATGAGCAAAATTATGCCTCCTTGAAAACTGACAGATATTTAGCTAGGTACTTTGACGGAAGAAGGAATTGAATACTACAGTCGAAACCTGATAAGTGTATGTATCAGAATAATTCTATTGAACGTAGTATATAATGATATTAGAGGAATGGTCAGTGAATTTAAGTATAATTGAAGCAAGTAGAATATTATTCTACCTGCTGCTGAGATCCAGCCACCTTCCAAAAAGAATGATAACGAACATGCACTTTAAATAAATTCAGAAAATT
This sequence comes from Cuculus canorus, assembly GCF_017976375.1. Taxonomy (NCBI): domain Eukaryota; kingdom Metazoa; phylum Chordata; class Aves; order Cuculiformes; family Cuculidae; genus Cuculus; species Cuculus canorus. The sequence goes on from NC_071405.1 coordinate 21,003,292, forward strand.
GGAAATGGAATTTTCAAGTTTATTTCCCAAATAATCTATTCAGTCCTGCTGTGTCAGTTCTTTTCATGCTGCTGCTTCCTTAATAATAGTTTTCCTGTTTTCTTCTTTTCCATTAAAATTTATTTAATTCATTAATTATTTTAAGATAAAGAGTACTCTTACTTTATTAACAGGAGGACCTGAGCCTCAATAACCTGCTGGTTAGTTGACAAACACACTCAGAATATGGCAATTTAAAGAATGCTACAAAATCAGTCCAAAAAATTCATCCTAAATATGGATGTTCCTAATAATTCCTATAGGATAGTATATTTATTATTTTTTTCTGTCTCGTTATTTTCATTATCTAGACATCTCTTGAATAAAAATACCTGAAATCTTCAGTAACCACTAATAAAATCTACTTAAGCAAATATTTGCAATGGTAAAATGGCAAGTTAGCATGTGATTGGTGGCACTAGAGCATTCTTTCCTGTTTGAAAATGAGTAGCAGGCACATAATTTTCCTCACATTGATTTAGGCAGCTATTCCATCAGATTAAAGATTCTAAGCTGTTATCTGTCATTTACTTTCTCTGACATTTAATGCCATTGCACTTTTTTTTCCCCTGTAATAGAACTATCGTCCAAGAGTACAGTTTTGATTGCAGTAGACTATTTATATGATGTTCAGTGAAAAGCTGTAAATACAGTTTGCTGCCATAAGACTTTTTGAAAAGATGTTTGAACTTTCTCATCTTTTTTTTTTCAGGATCAGTTTCTATCCTGCTCACTGGGGGACAACAGGATGGTAACTGAGAAGGAAATCTAAACTTTCTAGTGTTCTTAATTTGGACTGACATAGTTCTACAGAAAGTAGAATAAGACCATTGCTAGATTTTTGGAAAGCACACAATAGAAACAGAGTTATAAAGAAAAACAACCCAAGCTTTTATTAAAAGCTGCATGGTAGCCAATGTCAACTTAGGCAAAGATTAAAGATGATTTCACCTATTTCAGAAATACCAAAAAATCCATCATCTTACTTAACATGTCTGTTCCCAGACAAAATATGTCACTGATCAGCATAAATAATATACAAAGTATCACTTATCTAATGAGCTTTGTGTCTTTTCTCATTAAAGAATGAGAGAAAACAGAAATTTCATAGACATTTAACAGTTGTGATTACTGGGCTACTTTGAGTTCATTTACATTATGCCTAATGACTGAAAATATCTGAAATCCAATCTTTGCTAGTTCATCTGCACGGCACATACAAATTACATGGTATTTTTTTCACGTCTGATTAAATAATTGTGTATGCCCTTCCAAAGGGAGTATTCGTACATTTGAATTAAAAGATGTATCTGTCAATATTTATACAAGAAATATGATAATCCATTTTCTTCATTTTAAAATAACAACAATTTGTCCTCAAGAAAGTCTGGATAAACTAAATAGAAAAGTTGGGAAGCATAACACGAGTATATCCTTTTTTGAATTATGCACATAAAAACTTACGGAAAATGTCATTATTCTAGTGTATACAGGAATGATTTGAAACCACTGGAATTAGAGAAAAGCACAAAATATTACTTACTTGACACAATGGTTCATGCAGAATAACAAAAGAAAAATATAGAACAATGGAAATATCTCCCTAGTTGTTTTCAAAATATTTTTCAAATAGATAGTGCATTTAAAGATGTCACAATAATGCTTGCAAATATTCTTCCAGTAGAAATAGGTGGCCAAATTCCTCCACTGCATATCTACTGAAATTACAGATAGTTAGATGGAGTAACTGTCTTAATTGTGTAAATGTCTTATTGATGTCAGTGCAGCTATGAGAAAAGACTAGATGGACAAAGTTGTCTAAGCATCTTTTTAATCCCTTTGTTCCATACTTAGAAAAAAATAATGCTTGCTATCCCCATTCAGTTGTCACATAATCTTGTGATTCCTTCATAGGAGTCTGCATTTCTAATGATTACTATGCTTAAATTACCTAAGCCTTGATAAGTCTAAGCAATTTAGTGCTGAATTTATAAGGTATTCAGGAAAAGAGTTTTTCAGTAAAGATATATTTACATTTACTGGGTAGCTCAAGGAAGCTTAACTTTGAAGACAGATAAAACAAGCATTCTCTGATTGATCAATTTCAAAATTCCAGGCAGAAGGAAATTTCTTACAGCCTGTAGTCAAGCTGATAGAACATTGAAACAGATATAAGAAAGACTGATACTCTGGCATTTTCCATTGAATATGTTTCTCATGTGACAGAGCTGCGAGCTGATCCTCTTATTGCTACCTATTCTGAGGCATAATTCTCTCAGTTCCCCTCCTCAAAGATATTGTTATTCTTTTATTCAGTACTCACTGAAGAACAGAAAGACAGAAAGAAAAAGAAAGTCTTGGTAGTCTAGGGATTGAATCAATCAATGGAGCCCCGCTTTCCAACTCTTGCTTCACCTCTAAAAAATCTGACTTAAACTGTTGAGAAGCAACTTCAGTTTATGTTGGTAATTGATTTAGGGTGTAACGAGTTGTATTTCTGACAAGCAAAGTTGATCTAATTTCCTCTCAGCTTTGCAATTTCCTCTCTTTTCCAATCCCATTTTCTGCTGGTTGTCACAATGACAAGGCAATTCCATGGGATGTTAAAAGTCTGGAAATGCAATTGATCCAAATGGCTTCAATGTGAAACTGATGTAGCCTTTTGGTGCCATGGGATCTGCATGGAAGTCATCTTCTTCCATGCAATCCTTTTCCCTAGTTGTTTAAGAACAATTATCTCATTCTCAAAACTTTGTTTTTTCTTTCAATGACAGGGCAGGAATAAACTTAATTTTATCACAGTTTTTGTATCATTACTATAGTATTCTCATACAAAAACATTGTGAAACTGAAGGACCTTGACCACAGGAGCATTGAACAATGTATATTCACATGTGTTAACAACTCCTACGTATTCAGCTGGCAATTTCATGCAATCCATTGGGTGATTATTTGAATCTGCCCTGCATGAACACTGAATTCATTGTTCTTAGGAAGAAATTGTACCCTAAGAATCTTCATTTTAGAAAGAATTGCATGTGGCATACAGCAATACCATAAAAATCCTTTGAGAATTTCCCTGTTGATTCAGAATACACATAAGAGGTCACTGTGGGATACCTCCTTATTCATCCCCAAGTGTAAAGTACCCTCGCGATTTTGCTTATTAGCATATAGCAGAGAGGGTTTTGATGAACAATGAGATAAATTCATTAGAACTGGTTGTTCAAATTGTGGTTACCTAATGAAACAGCTATTAAAGCCTACCTCCTCCAAATTTCACTCCTGTTACTGCTTTCCTTTTCATTCAGAGATGACTTGGCCCAATGAAAGACTTCTCTTGTGATTTGCACAAGTCAGATCCTAAAATTTATACTACAGTTAACAATCCTATAATCTATAGTCTTACTCCACACGATGCTTATCAATGTGGTTGCTCATATGCCCTCAGGTGATTTTAGGCGGATAAAAAATCCCTGACTGAGAATGGTTGAGTATCTGGAGGACTGAAGAAACATATATAGCAAGATAGGACTTATTTAAAGTTTGGAAAAAAAAGCATTCCCAACTTACGTCAACTTTCTCTCCAAGACTGGCCACTTCTTTTACCTTATCTATACTGCCTTCTGGTAAAACTGCAGCGGAACTACCATTCTTATATTAGTCATTAAAAACAGAAATTAAAAGGCAAAAAAACCCATCAAAATAACCTATATACTAATGTGTGTGATCACTAATACAAAACATGACTGCATAATAAAACACCATTTTGAAATGATTTGTGTATTGGTGAAATGGGTAATAAAATTAAATTCAAACCAATTTCAATTAATGTAATTTCTGTGCTAAATTTTTTGGAAACTGCTTTACATATCACAGCTACATAATCCTTCCCAAATACCAAATATCAACCTGACATTTAATTTACTCCACATGTGTGTTAAATTAGTAGTCTACTTAAAATTAAAATTATAAATTTGATGGTTTATGGGAGCCAGCCAGCTCCATATAGCAAAAGTACCGTGGGACTGAGAGTGATTAGTTATTAAATTAATAAACCTTGATAAAATGAGAATTACATAGAAAAATGTGTTAATTTGTACACAGATAACACTGTTACACTGAAAAACTATCAATGAAAGCAGAAAACTCCAGCCATTACATTTTCACCCTATGCTAATTTATATATGTAAATTTCCTTAGGTAACAGTCTCTTGAGCTACAAACTTTTTTATAATGCAGCATGTCAGACAGGTATTATGTCTATAAGGAAGATTTCAAGCTCATTATCTCATGAACATTAAAATAATGAACAAAACCCTACTGCCATCCCTCTCCTATTTTCTGATGAGACCTCCCAGAAGAGGAGAGGAAGGAGAGGGAGGACCTATTTCAGTTTGCCCCTTCCTTGTCTGATTCTACCTAATTTTTCCATGCAGGTAACCTTTTGTCAGTTAGATAGTCAGAGTGATGGACTCTCTGCAGCTTTCTCTTCCAGGATAACACAAACTTTAATGAATAGGTCTCAAGGCTGTCCTCTGATCAGTGTACACTCCCTTCTATAAAAGGAGTACTTCCAAATGTAATTTTTTTTTTGTGCTACATGACAAAAATGGTCTGATACTCTTGCTGATAGTGGAACATTTTAAGAATAGGTCTTTAATGCGCCTGAAATAAAAGCCTATATTTTATATTTTGCTGAAAGAAAGAAACCAGATCGTCTAGGCCTGCCCTCAGAAAGATCTTTCTTCTTTCCACCAAGTAGAGATGAAGACTGGGTAGGAAATACAGATTTCAAGCTAGCTGCTGAGATTGAACAGTGGGACATATTTGGAAGCTTGAGCAGAAACTGGGGGTTAAAAGATGTGGTCTGTACTGAGCATAACAGCTGCATTTTCAGTTCTGTTGACCTATGACTTTAAGCAAATCACCTTAAAATCTGAACCTCTCTAGAGAAATGAAGTAAGTTATATCTCTTAGTTGATGGAGCTGAGCTTAAACGTAAGCAATGTTATTGTTATAACTTTGCAGGCTGACCTGCGAAGGTGAAGGGAGAAATAGGTAGGATTTCTTGAATTTTCTTTCTCTCTGGAATCCAGATGACAGTTTTAAAACACTTGACTTCTGAACTCCAGACTTCAAGTATTATTAGCAGCCCTTTGGCCTCTCATTGAATTGTAGAATTCACATCATTAAAAACAAGGAAAATGTGCGTGCTCAGCTCCAGGCTGGAGCAGCCAGAATACAAATATGAACAAAAAGGGTCAGGGAAGAGGAAAGAAAGTGAAAACTGCTGTCACAGAAGAGCAAGAGTGGGGTCTTCCACAGGGCAGGATAAGACAGGAGCCAAGATGGGACTGGAGACAATTAACCTAGTGGGTAGTCCCAGGATAATCTACGAGTAATCTGGAGCAGCAGAAGCAGGGCTGGACACAGTCTGAGCCATGATATTGTTCAGGCCACCATGAATTACACAGGCCTGAGCTGACATGGACATTGAGATAGTAGAATTATAGAATCATAGAATGGTTTGAGTTGCAAGGGAGTTTAAAGACCATCTAGTTCCAACAGGTGTAGGATCTTACACTTAGCCTTGTAGAATTTCATGAAATTCACATAGGCCTATTTCTCCAGCTTGTCAAGGTCCCTCTGGATGACATTCCATCCTTCTGGTGTGACAACTGCACTACTCAGCTTGGTATCATCTGCAGACTTGCTGAGGGTGCACTCGATCTTGCTCTTTATTTCATTGATGAAAATATTAAATGTCCTGAGGGACACCATTTGTCATGGATCTCCATCTGGACATCAAGCCACTGACCACTACTCTCTGAATGTGACCATCCAAACAGTGTCTTATCCACCAAACAGTCCACCCATCAAATCCATCTCTCCAATTTAGAAAGAAGGACGTTGTGGGGCACCATGTCAAAGCTTTGCAGAGGTCCAGATCGATTACAGCCTTTGCTTTTCCTGTGTTGTTGTGAAACACAACACAAGAGAGTTGGTTGTCAGCTATGAGAAGTTCCTCAGTCTTCTCATCTGTTGATACGAGGTCAGTATTTTCACCCATCAGTTGGTGTACACTTTCTTTAACCTTCCTTTTCTGATTGTCGTACCTGTAGAAGCCCTTCTAGTTCTTCTTTGCTCCCCCTGTCCAGTTCAGCTTCAGCTGTGCCTTGGCCTTTCTGACCCCATCCCTACACATCCAGGCGGTGTCCCTATATGCTTCCCAAGTTCTCTGTCTCTGCTTGCACTGCCTGTGCAGTTGCCTCTTGCTCTTCAGTTTGACCAGCAGGTCTCGACTCATCCATGCTGGTTTCTTCCCTTCCCTGCCTGGTTTCCTACCTCCTGCTACTGAGCACTTGTGCTTTCTATGGAAAGCATCCTTAAATATTTGCCAGCTTTGTTCTGCTCCCTCATTCCCCAGGACCGTTTCACACGATTCCTACTAACTCCTTGAGTAGCTGGATGTTTGCATTCTTAAAATTTAGAGTCTTGACTATACTCCTTGCTTGTCCCATATCCCTCAGGACCTTGAACTCTACCAATGTGTGATCACTGCAGACCAGGCTGCCTCTGATCTTCATATCACTGATAAGCTCATTTTCATTGGTGACCATAAGGTCCAGCATAGGTAGACCATAAGGTCTACCTCCTCGGGTAGAGGTGCCTGTTGCCTGGGTTAAGAAGTTATCTTCATTTATCCAAGGAAGAAAAGCATGGGTAAGTGTCCAGGGAAGCTAGCCAGGGAAGTCAAGTCCTCTAGGTGTTCACAGAACCCTGAAAAATGTAAACAAAAATTTCCGATTTGGATTGACAGAAGGTGTCTGTTGTGCAGAAGTACTAGTTAAAAAATGCAGAACTGCCCACACCAGGAGATGAGAGTGCTATGCAAAAGCCTTGCTGTATCACAGCACAGGCAGCTCTCTCCAACTCCTTTACTCTCACTGCTAAAATGGAAGGAAAAAGTGCCATTAGTGGGGTGGGTTTACAACAGGTAGGTCTAAATACAAAAATGTGACAGGAGAACAAAGGACTCCTATTTTTTGTTTTCCTCGGACATCTACAAGAAATAACATATGACTCAGTTTTCCTATATGTAAATGAAGATTAATTCGATGCTTCATTATTTTTTATATTTTATTGTTTCTTTAAACTTCATATAAGGTTTTGAAAAAATTCTGTAGCTTCTACTATGAGCTGGGAATGTTTCTGTGTCTTTTGAGAAATGCTACAGAAATGAATTCAGGTAAATTGTGGACTTAAGAGAAATCAGGGTAATTGTGGCTAATAATTATAAAGTTTCAATAGCTATATATGTTAACTATAAATTATTTGAGCTTCTTTATTTTGCATCATTTGTTTGGTACTTTTCTGTTAGACCTAAGCTTTCCTTTAAGACTCTTGGAGGCGTCATTTTTGACAGAGAATACAGGAAAGAGAAACTTCTTCTCACTTTTTTGATAATTCTTTCTTTAAAATTTAATTCATTTTTTCCTTTTGGTTCTGACCCCAGCACAGGCCTCATGTCATTTACCTTTTCTTAGTGTGAGTAGTGCATTACTCTAAAGACCCAACTTATTTTAATATCTGAGGCATCTTCAGCTATGAGAGGCATAATTGGTCCAAACAATCCAGACTGTTTATAGGTTTGTTGGCTAAAGGATTTATGTGTTCCCAGGCTTTCTCATTAAAACATGGATGGCAGGTTTTAATCAGGAAATTACATATATACATAATGTAATTGCAATTACCTCAGGAACTCCATTAATGCCCTTGCATTTGCACGGTCTCACTACTAACATTATAATGGCTGAGGGCCTGCCCGTCACTATTTCCATTTTAAAAATTAGCACTATTTCCAGTAGGAGTAACAATTCAGTCATAAAAATTCACATGGTGCTGAAACACAGATCATGCCTAGAAGCAGATCTTAATTAAGTTAATGACTTTAACTGAACTCAGTTTAAAGAAATATCAGGTAAACTTTTTGGAGAAAGAAAGAAAAATGGCTAATCCCAAACAGATTGTATTATCTACATCTATTGCATAGACAGTCTGCTTCTATGGCATAAATATATCAATGTCATGCACCTTATCTCTTCCAAGTATTTATATTTCCTTCTTCTTTCCCTTGACTTCAAATTTGATCTTTAAAGAAAGGGAGATGGGGTACTGAAAGCTGTGGGGATTGTAAAAGTATCTGTCTATGCATTTGTCTTTGTAGAGCAACTCTCATCAAAGTCTGAGGTGCTGGTGACTGAAAGCAATGGGAAGTGAGGAAATAAACTGCCGGATTACTAAAAACAAATGTCTAATGTAAAAGTGTATTTGAAAGGATTGTGAAATTGTAGTTGTGACAATGGAAGTGGATGTATTTCAGGTGATTACTCAAATGACATAGAAGTTGGAGAGAGCTACTGTTAACAAAAACATAAATGTCTCACACAGTTTCATGTGCCTTGTTCCTTTCTTATTTAAATGATCAGATTCAGATGTAACTGAGAATTAAGATACAGAAATAGACTCTAAAGAGCGATCGCTAAACAAAGTAAGAAACAAAATAGAGAATCAAAGACAATTTTTTCCCCCTATCACCATTAGCTTTTCAACTAATCACTCTCCAAAACTTTGACTAATCTTTTTAAATATTACTCAGCTGATGAAGTTTCTGCTGATTTTCTAGGAAGGCTGCTTGAAACTCCTTACAATTCACCATTATTAAATGGTGCCTATAACAGCCTACGATTTACTTGACTCTCATATACCCAGCTATTCTCATTTGTGTCTTCCCCTAACACTGCTTAGGTCAGAACAGATAATTCCTGAATCTCATTACTGTCTACATCTCTAACATACACAAGTGATTACTATAGACCTGCTTAAGACCTGCACAGCTTTGATGCATGTGTGTTTGTTGAATAACCCACAAATGGATTGTATCACAAGAGCATGCAGAATTACATGGAATTTACACCGCCTAAGTTAAAAAGTTAGGAAGGATGATTTAGAAACAAGAAGTTCCACAGAAGCACTACAGCTGTGATCATGTGTTTCACTAATTAGATATGGTGAATCGAAGCACTGTAGCTGCATTTATTTTAATTGTTTTTATAATTGCTCACATAGTCTGTGATAAGTCCTCCCTCCTCACCCCTCCAAGCACACACAGTCCCAAACATTAAAGACTGGGTTCCTTTTATTGATTTTTTCGAAAGTATAAAAACTTTGAAAAAACTAACATCAAAATAGGTAACTTTCTTTTTCTATGCAACTGTATTTTCTGGTTCACTGGGAACTATCAACTGCCTAGAATAGGAAGAGAATTATGCTTGATCTTCCCTACTCCTGGCAACCTTTACCATTTAACTCAATTGGTTTATATTCATCCATAAAGGTAAGTACAGCTTTGAGAGAAGGATATAGTTTTAATTCCACTGCATTCCTTCTAGTTAGCAATCAGTGTGTGATATGTATGCTTCCTTTGCCTGCATTTGTTTACACTGTAGTCTCAGCCTTCAAATATTCAACATCACAAATTGATTTCACACTCTCATGTCACTCAGACACAGTGTAAAAAGATGTAAAGTTCAAGTGAAATCACACTAAATTCCCTGACTTTCTCTGGGTGTCTCAGTTTTGTAATTTTACTTCAATATAGCTCTTGGTATGTTAATATGATATATTCCAGCTATAAAGTTTTAACATGCATAGCAGGGATTTTACGAGTGCGGGTTACTGCAAAAAAATATGAGGCATTTTAAGACACCTGCTTTGGCATTTCAAGAAATATTCCCTGAAAAGCAATGAAGTACAGTCATGATAAGCTACTAAAAAAATATCTAACTCCCTATCCTGACCTCCTTTTGCTAAATAAAAGATTTCACAGAGTACTGTACTTGCCTGAGAACCACTGAAGATCATCCTTTCACTGGAATCTTTCAAGAAAAAAACAAAATGCTTTGCAGACATACTCATGTGTGGATAAGAAAAACTATACACATCAGTCTAAACATGCCCTCTTCAGTTTCTGCTCCAAAGACATTAAATAACCACTTTAGAAATAACAGTCTAAGCACTGGATTCTTTAGCTGCCTTAGACAATGATTTAAAGTTTGGCATTACAGCCATTTATACACTCTGTATGGAACTTTAATTAGAAAAATAAATTGTTAGTAGCAATGAGTGGAGATGGGTAAATTGCAGAAATTCTCTTCTTGATCCCTATTCCACCTCCCCACAACCTAGATTTCTGATACTCCTTGCACGCCTGAAAGAATATAAACTTTGTTTCTATGTATTACAAGCAGTGATGTGGTTTTCACAGCTTCAGTTTGTATGTTGAAAGACCTGGATGTTTATCTTCTCAATCCATGGCAACTCAGAGACTATTTAATCAAGGCTGAGAAACACAGTAGCAAAGTCTTTAAACTATGAATATTATTGATGGCTTCTACGCTGTGTCAGTATTCAGATGGTACAGACTAAACTCCCAAGTTCCCCCTTCCAATTAAATGACTCAATTGAAAAGAATCTCAGATTTATGATTCACAGATTTGAAAGCCAGAAGGCAGTAGCATTTAAGGCCAATGTTTAGTCTGTCTTCCTCCACAATTCAGGCCCTGGGATTATCCTATGTTCCTTTCCTGCTTGCTACGAATACCGCATCTTGTGTGGAAATATCCCAACCTGATTTAAATGTTTAGTAAGAGTCTACAACAATTCTTTAAAAATTATTTGAAGGCTATTAGCTTTAGTACAATGTTCTATATCTTAATCTAAAATACATATATGATGTATAATATTCTTCAAATATATAGAGACATTCCATTCCCAACTTTTCTGGCCTGCAATGCTCTTGTCACTACAGCTGACAAAAGGTTTATCAAATTTGAATTCCTAGTGTCTATATTTATAAAGACATACAAGTTTATTATGAGGAATATATCAAGCCATTACTTGATTTTTTAGCATAGAATTGTAGAATAGTTTGGGTTGGAAGGGACCTTTAAAAGTTGTCCATTAGAGAGGGAGTCAAACCCTCTTTGCTACCCTGAAAACTGTATTTGTCATAATGAATATTTTTCTTTATTTGTGGAGGGGGGGTCTTTCATGGCTTTTTGTCAAGTTTTCAGTATTCTTCTTGACATGCTGACATTGGAGCTGGACACAACAGTTTAGGAGTTGTTACATGTGGTACAAATGATTACCATTGTATGAATTCTGTTGCCAATCATTTACACATGAAGGATCACACTAACTTTTTTAGTAAGTAATCAACTTTCATTGTAGGGATATTTCTGTTCTTGGAGTTTCTTGGAGTTCTCTAGTGTCCTGATTATAAATCCTAAAAGGATATTCCAGTATCTTTTAAAGGCAAGTTTAGACATCTAGTCTAAAACATCTCTTAATCTTTACAATTCACTTTTGCTATAAGATTTTATTCTTTGATAACAGAAATAACACAACTTCAGTCTATGCTCGAAGTTACATCACAATTATATGATCATAGGAGTTAGTAAAGCAAACAAAGAATTGTTAAACTAGACCATGAATTCAGGAGGAAGCAGAGCAAACATTATAATCAGTCTTTCATTGGCTAATGCATTTGCACTCAACCTGCATTGTAAATCTGTGTGTTACATGGATCTTGACAAAGATCAGCATAAACTTCTCCATAGCTGGCAAACATTTAGCTCTTTTGTGTTTTAAAGCAGCAGGCATCGTAAGACAGAGGACAGTGGGAATTGTACCAGGTTCCAGATAAAAAGCATGGTTTCATTGCCTATTTGAACTTGAATGGTAGCAGATGCACGAGTAGGATTCTTCTTATTTTTATTTCATATACTCTAACTCCCTCTTAGTGTTACGCAGCTTCTTTTTTTCTTCCTTGTATTTCTCTGCTTATATTAATAATTTCAGAGGGTATTCTATAACCCCGAGAATCTGTTCTTTGGCCTTGGTTTTCCCTTGCACCCTCCCAACAAATATACCACTGTGACACATCTGCCCTCCTAAACAGAAGGCAGAGTCTTTGCAAAGAGAGGTCGAAAATAATGCTAAGAGGCTCAGAGGAGTTACTGTTTCTGTCTTCTTTTCTCCTTCTCTTTCTCCTCCTTCTCCTGTTTAACAAGGAGGTCAAATCCTCGTATCATTTCACAACTGCAGCGTTTCTTGAACGCTCTTCCATTTCAGGCTCTATTTTTCCCTCTTCTAGAGGGTTTTCAACATACTGTTTTGTTTTATCATTTAACAATAATCAAAGGAGATGCAATTATTTTGCACACTGACTGCTTTTCCATCTGTGTTTACAATTTAAGGGAGTGGGAATGGCAAGGAAAGGCAATTAAACTAACAGCTATGTCTATATTACTAAATAAAGAAGACCAGAAACATTTCTTAGCCCTTAGATAAACTGGCCCAGGTGGATTTTCATACAGCCTTCTTGTGACTAGCCTTCTCTTGGGCAGATTTCTCTCACAGAAAACTTGCCAAGGAGACAAATAACAGGCTGCTGTGATTCGGTAAACTCTGGAGGGTATTGCTATCAACAGGACAAAAAAGACTGATATAATCATGATTTTTCTGGCCAAAGCCCCCACCCATTATTTCATTTTAACTTGCATCAAGTGTCATGAGGCTTAAAAAAGTCAGCAGGAATCCGCCCAGGAAAAGTGGAAAGTAATTTGCCACAAGTTTCAGGAGAAGACACAGGCAACTGGCAGAGTTAATGCAAAGAGCATTGTTGATGGGTTTATTACACTCTGATCTGATTGTTTATTCACACTTCTTGAAATACTTCGGACAGAGTCAAAATCACGAAGTCAAAGCTTTACATTATGTTCTTAATGTTGCTTTTTCCTGTTTTCTGGGCAGTTCTGAAGGATGTGTAAATAGAAAATGAAAGAAATTTAGATCCAGAAATAAAGATGGAATATTTTCTGTTTAGCTGCTCTTACCCTCTTTACCCTCTCCTTTTTGGAAGGATTTTTGTTTCGTGTTAAGAATACAATCATCCTGTCTTTGCTAAATCTTTACTCAATAAAGGTCTAAAGCAACATATACAAATGACATAAAGTTGAGTTTTGAGGATTTGCTGTTTGTTTACTTTAAACAGTACCACACACGGGAGCTGACATGGAGTCCTGCATAGTTATATTAGGATGGTTGCTTCAATTCAACCATTGTGTAATTGATGTATTTAATATGACAATATCAAAAAACCAGAAACTGAATTGGTGTAGAAAAGGTGCGATTCCCTTTAGAGGCAATGAACTGCGGTTTCCGAGTAGCCTGATTTCAGGCAGCTTCACTTGGTCCTACAAACTACTTCAGGGAGGGCGTACATGGAACAGTTAAACCACATCATAAACTTTTATGATTTCTCTTGCAAGAGAGCATGCAAGATTTGTAAACTAGTTTATATTTCAGAATGCAGAAGATATGTGTAAAATCATACTCAGGTTGTCCATCTGAAAGGAAATGTAGATATATGCGTATGGCATGGAGGAGGAATTTTAAGTATTATTCTGTTTGTACAGTGTAAGCAAAATGCCTGAAGAGGTCTACAGTTAAAATTAAAATCAATAAGAAAAACAGGGAAAAAATGAATGATGGTCTCATATATGTTAGTGTACATAGGATTTAAACAAATTTTAATCGCTTGCTGGAACTGATGAATGCTTCTCGTACAAATTCTTAGTCTGGCACCAATTATGCAGTCATTAGTCTTATCTGAAAAACATGATTCTGTAAAATATTACCTGCCTTCATCTGGCCCAGATGTCAATTTGTTTATAAAAATGAAGATTCGAGGCCCAACATGTACAGACTGTATAGAGCAGACGACTTGTAAGTTATATTTAACTCCAAGTATTCCACTAGTATCTTCCTGCTGCTTCTCTGTTGTGTCTGACATACTTTTAGTACTCTCTGACCAACTGAGAAAAGACACAATACCAGTACAGCCTCTCTGAAATTCCAGTGAAAGTCTTTATTAAACAGTTCTATCAATGAAAATGATGGTGCAAATTATTTATAAACACTCATACTTATTTGTTTGAATCATAAAAGTACCTAAATTATGTACACTTAGTCAATTTCAGGTTATAAAGACATAATGGGAACATAATTAAATTCTAAAAATATAAATTTTGAATAACAGTCATCATTTGATGTTACAGATGAAGATTTTGGACTTTTATTTATATTACACCTACAAATGCTGCCTCTAAACAGAAAAAGTTAAAGATTTTTGTGTGTGTGTATATATATACACACATATAAATAAGTAGCATTCTTTGTGCATGTCTATTTCAGATGTACATTTAAATTTACTCTAAGTTCAGCACCCTTGAAGCAGAAGGAGAAAAGAAAAAACAGCGAACAGTAAGTTGCTATCTCTCCTATAAATAATATGTATTTAATGCTTTATATCTCTAATTGCTGTGGAACTAATGTTGCTTTTCTAGCACTGAGATTTTTCAGCCTATTAGGTGTGTAAAAGGTGTTTAATGTTTGTGTGTGTGCTCTCTCTCACACCAGTTTTATCTGTATCAAATAATATTTAATTTGTTCCCTTTTGCAGAACCAAAAAATCTTTAAGCATTTGGTAAGGAAATGAGAAAAGGAATATTCTATTTCCCCCCTTTAAATGAGAATAGGGGATTCATCTGAATTAAAATATTGCTTTCTCTGAATTGCGGCCGGATCCTAGAGCCTCAAAAGCAGGTTTGTGCCTTGTATCCAGCGTTCTCTTGGATCATTAATTCTTTCCTTCTCTGCCCATATAATCATGTAAAAGAAGTGAAATACCTTTCCAGGTATGATAAGGGATTATCCGATGTAAGAATAAATAACACAAAGACAGAACTTCTTCAGCAAGAACCAGAATATCTGTAAAATGTAATGCAGCATTTCTAGCCTGTTATAGAAAATGTATATTTAAAAACTTGTGGTGTGTTATTAATTGTTCCATAGTCCTGTAGAGAAGCTGATGAGACAGACATTTCTTAATGGTGACAACTGGCATGCCAAAATCTATGAATCATAATATAGGTAACAAAGTAAGAAATAGGAAGTACTAATTTGGAAAGGAATTATTGTAAAAAGCTATTTCTAATAGCACTAAAAGCTGATTACAGCAAACCATTCATTTTAAATCTTTGAAGCTTTGTCATTACTCCCAAAAGAGTAGTCATGCATTATTTTTCAAAATGCCACTTGTGTCTCTTATCACTACTTCATGTTCAATGTATTGTGGTCAATATCAAAGAATTAAGTTGTTCTCATCTGTTTTTATTATAGTTATAATTGTACTGTAACTAATCAGCTCTTTTATTTTCTATTTTTAGCAGAAAAATTGGAAAACTGCAAATTTGTACACAAAAATTTTAATTGAAAATATCTGACATGAAATGGCAGATGACATGAAAATGAAAGACATGACATGAAATTATATGAAAAAAGATCCTGTCACCTTGTCTTTCTCAAGAGGCATCATATCAGTGGGTCCAAAGGAAAACTTGGACTTCAAGCAGAGAACCGGGACGACTTTACAAGCTTCACAAAAATATGTAGTATATAAAATAAAAGATATGATGTTTACATATTTCAGAAAGGATTTTTGTTCAAAAACAAACAAGGGGCCTACAAGAAAGCTGGGGAGGGACTTTCTACAAAGGCTTGTAGCTATAGGACTGACTAAAGGCAATGGGTATAAACTGGAGAGGGACAGATTTAGACTAGACATAAGGAGGAATGTCTTCACTTATGAGGGTGGTGAGGCACTGGCACAGGCTGCCCAGGGAGGTTGTGGCTGCCCCATCCCTGGACGTGTTCAAGGCCAGGTTGGATGGGGCCTTGGGCAGCCTGGTCTAGTGGGATGTCCCTGCTCGTGGCAGGGGGAGTTGGAACTAGATGATCTTCAAGGTCCCTTCCAAACCTAACTATTCTATGATTCTATGAAGTTTTTGCAGTGCATTATTACACAGGCCCATTGCAAATATTAAAAAATATAGCTCTTTTCTTCATAATTTTGAATGAAAATATCAGAAAAATCTCCTGGGACAGAAATAACAGATCTTTAAGTAACTCTATGAAATTTTATTCTGATATGCTTTCTAATATTTTCTTTTCTTGCATAGAGAATTTTTGAGGTCATTCTGCTTTGTTGTTATAAGGTCACCCATGAACTCCTCAAGTCTGCATACTCAGCTTCACATTCTCAAAAACGCTCATGGTTACCATAGTGTAGTCTATATATAACTGGTTACTGTGCCACTGTGTTCATAAGGAGTCAGCTGTTTACAGTAATGTGTTATTGCAAAGTCCCTCATCACTCACGAGTTACAGTTTGTATGCATACTGGCTTGCTTTTGGGTATACTTACAAATGTGCTACTTAGAAATTTGGTTTGCTCCTTAGGTGATGCTTCTATACTCTGTGGGTTATAAAAGCTTGCATAATCATAAACAAAGATGAAACTGCTGAGCTTTTGGAGCTACCTGATTAAAGTAGAAGTATTGAAATCTCTACTTTGCAATTTATATATGTAAAGATGCAAATCAGTTTTGCAAACAGATGAGGAGAGAAAACTGAGAAACAAACACTAAAACATTTTTATTGAGATGTGAGCATTTGAAATAATTAGTGATTTTTATACCATTTCTACAGATGTAATATTAAAACTATTTTGGAAACATTTACTACAGATATCAATTGACAACCTTTGCCACATTTCTAATTTCATCATTGTCATGTACCTGAATACACTTAGTGTTGAATTTTTGCATCAAATATGTTGACATCATAAATGAGATGTCTAACAAATGACTTTCATAGGCATTTCTTACTTCAGGAAAAGCCTGGTGTAAATCTAACTGCCTGTTATCTTTTAAATAATTCGTTCATCTTACATTTTAACCCTTACAGTAACATTTGCCAACATTCAGTGGCACATTAGTAATGCTTGATGACATTGAAGGTTTGTGTTAGAAGATGCCAATATCAGGAGGTTGTTTTGACTATGTACATTCAACACCAAATGGAACAGATAATCTACAAACTTAATACAAGCTTCCGTATTCAAAGTCTGGAACAACTAGAATTTTTTTTTAATTAAGTTCAAAAAATTGTAATAGTGGAAGTTACTTTTCCTAGAAGAAAAGACCGTTTTCCTAGTTGGTTATGCTACATGGAATTTGCATACTTTATGATTCCACTTAACAAAAATAGAATTATTTCATTCACTTATATGGAATGAATGAGCACAGATATTATTTTTTTTTCAGAATGATGCTGATACTTTATTCTACCTTAGTGGAAGCATTATATTTCCATTGATATTCAACAGGTTACACTCAAACTTTACTAGAAACAGGTCTCAATCCGAACAATCATCAGTGGAAATGTGACTGCCTCTAACAGAGAAATTTAGACTAGTGAACACACCAAGAAACAAGCATATTTGGAAGATTTTCTTGGCTAAAGCTCATAGAAAAGACAGCTCAGCGAAGAATGGTTTCTGAAAATGAGTTTGAGTTATCAGAAAATATATGAGAAATAATAAAGTAGGGCATTTTCTGATAACTCAAACTCATTTTCAGAATCTATTCTTCACTGAATTGTCTTTTCCATATGAGGCTTATATTGCTAAATTACTTTTTTTGCTGTAAGTCTCTAAACCTTCCAAGACATTAATGTGGGATAAGGTCCAACATGAGGAACGTCTATCCCACAAAATAACAGGGACTTAAAATAAATCTAAAAAATCTTTTTCAGACGTAAAATTAACAAAATTACAGTATCATTGCATAGGTCTTGAAATTTTGCATATCTGTCAGATAAATCTCAGTGACAGAATCCAATAAAATACAGTTATTTAGCAAAAAATCTTATAATATAACAAAATTTATTTTCTCTTCCTTGCACGTTAATTTGATCTTTAAGATTTTTTTAATGTTTCAAATAGTATTTGCACCTCTTTCACATTTTTAGCTAACTAATGGTATTCAGTGCAAGTATTTGTCCTTTATGACATCATATGCTGGATACCCTATTCTGTTTTAACTGAAGTCTCAGCATAGAGGTCATTCTGATGTAAGATAATAGAATAACAGATTATTTTATCTTGGAGAATTGTTCTGGAGTTCCCAAAGAAAATATCCTGTTCCTTGCAAGGTGTGTCACACATTACATCTCTGTCATTTTAGGATGGGAGTACTTTGGGGTAGCCTCAATAAATGTAAGTGGGATATTTAATTTCTACTAGGTCCAGTTATTATTTGAAATCTAAAAGCAGATAGAATAACAGTTAATTATAACAACTTAATGAAAATTTAGTGCTTGATTTTGTGTCTTGGAACTGGTTCAAGCTTGCTTTTATGTGTATGGGCATATGTTTGTTCAAAATATAATAAATTCATGCCAGAGGAAAACAGTTGGAGGGACACACTGCATTCTTTGCTTTCCTGTCCAGTTTTTGTCCGCTTTTGAGACCACAAATTTCTACTCATTGCCTGGTATTCTTTCCATAATTAACTTCAGATTTGTAAACCTACATTTGTTAACAACAGAGCTACTATAGAATTTCCTTTTCCTACCATCTTTTAAGGTAAACTTTATCAAAAATATTAAATCTTATTTAAAACCATGGGAAAATAATACCTTCTTAGTAAATATAAAATTGATAAAAGAGATAACTAAAAATATGTAGGAAAAGAACAATGCCATTACATTTAGGGTGTTCACTATGCAGTGAAAAGTGTACATGCTGCTCCACGAACACTTATTGCATGCTTGATATTCAGCTGCCAAGGCCAAGAATATCCTTTTTCACAAAGAGCATTAAATTTATCTCAGCAGACTGTCCAAGCAATTCAATTTTATTAAGAACTGATGAAAATCTATCATTTGGCAATGATGGATGGATATGGCAGTTCTTTCAGTCCAATTTAAACACTGAGTATAGGCAGCTATGGTAATCCTTTTAAAAGTGAGGCACAGCAGTAAGATGTCTCTTTCTGTTAAAGACAACGTTGAACCACCAACTTGCAAAATGGCACGTCTATCACAAGAGAAATCTTAATGCATTAGCAACTTGTCCATCACTGTTTTGGTGTGAACGAAGTTGTTATCCTCATCCTCATCCTCATCATATATGTTTTATATATAGTTAGCGTCTTTTATTTGTGGGACCCTAACTGATTCATACTTGGCTTCTATTCATGATCTACGTGAACTGGTGGAGCTATAAGGGATATGTGCACAGTGATACACTTGATTTTCAAACTGGATCTTGTAGGACAACATGAGAATTTTTTTTTTCCCCTAAAGGTATGGAAGTGTCTAAACACAATATAGGAACAGATATTGAGGGGTCTTCTAATGATAAACTTCCTTAATAGTATTCACATACAAAAAAATAACATTAAAACATTTTTTCTATTTTCTTTCTGATGTTGACACTATCAGAAGCTACAATTATACTTTGCTTCCACAGTGCTCAGATGTGTTTTTAGGGAGAAATGCATAAGCCATATAAAGATTTAGCAAGCACTCAATCTCGCACTCATTATGTTTAGGAAAGCTATATGGCAAGAAAATCTGGAGAATATAAGAAATATTTGATCCTGTGAAGTTTACTTGAGGTATAATGTGTTGATGGAGGTGCCAGTTAACTACATTTCAGCCTTTATCACTACAACACATAATGACATATTGTTAATTATCTCAGTAGAAAGGACTCAATGATCTTCAGAATACTAACTTCTATTCATGCTCTTGGTTCCTCATAGTGGTCTCAAAGTAGATCTAGAATGATGGGACAACTGAGGAACGGTGCAGAGAAGCATAGAATGCACTAAACACTGCTATCAACTTATAACTTTATTTCTAGCTGATCTACATAGACAGGGGACAATACATCAACTGTCAGTCTTTTACATTTGTTACTAACGTTGGGGTATGCTTTACATTTAAATTTACATAAGACATACATAGCTTGTTATAATAATCCAGTACCTATTACTGTTAGATTATTTTAGTACTAGGAAGATAAATTTAACGTACCACATTAGCTCATGGAAGACCTAAGACAGTGTTTAGATTGCACAGAATAATACTTGAATAGTGCCAGAATAATTATACTATTCTCATTTGACATTTCTTGGCATATGGAGAAGGCATATTTGTATTCAAGTGCTAAATTAATCGATGTCCTTAAAATGGATAAAAGGAACTCTACTGTTGTTCTACAATTTATTTCAGCACCTTTTTTTTTTCTTTTTAAATCTATTTTAGCTGTAATTTTTCTTCACCTCTTAAAATTTTGCAACAGCTTTCTGGCTGATGTGACACTGCTACATAACAGATGTCTTTCAGCAAATGATTTGAAGTGTCTCTGCAAAACTAACCATGTGCTTAGTTGGACATAGTTTCTTAAGTGCCATTGTATTTGTGTTTTGAAGGACAGGGTGGATTTATGCACTTTGATGGACGGGGTTGGACAGCTGAACAGAGTTGCAAAAAACAGGCAATCTTCCATATTCTTACTTTACTTAGGTACAGTGACACTTCGTTGTTCATCGCAATTGGGTTTAGTTAAAAGATGTGATGCCAAAAGTGATGATAAGTGTTGGGAAAGTCTTTCTCAATCTGTTAATCACATTGGTTTATTGCAATTCCATCAGGAAATTATTAAAACAGACTCAGACTTCCCATATATTCTGTTGTCTTACTGTGATGTCCCCATGCAGGATACGCCAGGGACACTGGGTTACTCTTCATAAGCTGTAACTATGCCTGGGGTTAAAAAATCTCTGTATAAGCTATTAAACCTTTTCCATTTCTATATGGCTTTTCATCAGACTATGAAATAAAAATGTGGAGATGAAACTTGTGGGATTTCAGAAAGTCTTCATTTGACATTTGAACAGTAAATGTTCAGTAAGCACTTTATTTCAAAGCCAAGAAAAGGTATTTCTATTATTCCAGAAATTTGTACAATATGATATCCTCCTTTTGAATGATGTGACACCACAATTTTGCCCTCATCCCAACTCTCTATTTTTAAACTCTCTTAGAAACCTTGTTGTAGATAACTTTGAGATTTAGGGCACAATTCATAAAGCTTTAAAGAGCAAAAAATAGGTCACCAGGCATTCATTATATGCTCCTCAGATGCTGGAGTTAAAGTTAAACATTCTTAGAAGATATTCAGTTGAGATTTTTTTCGCCGAGATTAATATTGTGCCTTCTGACTTCTGAGCAGTAGAGAATGCTTTTTAGTAGCAGGAAGAGGAGGAGCAGGTTCAAAGTGGAAACACAGTCCTTGGGTTAAAAAAAATCCTCTTGCTAGTTTCCCCTACTGAACTATAGATTTGTCTGACCAGTAACTCATTGGATTAAAAGAAGCAATTAATTCTGTGTAAACCATTACTTATATGCAGAACCGGAACTAACAAGATATGCATCATGTAGCTTACCTTAGCGTTATTTAAGGTATGCTAATAGTACATGATAATATTGCTATTAATTCCTGTCTCTTAGCCCTTTTTCTTGAAATATTCTTTTCTTAAAAGAATAGTCATTTCTTGATTTCTCAGGGTTTATTTTGCATGCTAGAACTAGGCCAGGAAAGTATAAACATCATCATCAGACATATTTATAAATAAATAGAAAGTATGCTGTCACAGAAAGATTGATGAGCCAGTAAACCCAATCTAAACCACCAGGACCCACATTATACACAGATAATCTCACACTAAGGTAAGATAGGCCAACATTCAAAACTAAAAAAGTACGAATCACCTGCAGGACACAGACTGCAAACTAGGTAGGAAGAATCTAGTTTCAGCCGCTGTGTGATGGACAAAATCAAAAGAAACCACTATGCTTTAGAAAGCTAGCTCTAATTTCTGGGGCATTAAAACTGAATAAGAAAAGTTCTGTAGCATTTTAAACTTGACTCTGTTTTTTTGAAAATCGTTTCCAATTTTTCTTATTTTTGAACAAGAATTATGGATGACAGCAAAGACCTTCATGAGCAATGTATGAACAGTACATTGCATATTGGCAAGGAGTAAAAGAAAACTGCTAGGAATAATTAGAATTCTGCTATAAAGGAAGAAAAACTTACAGAAAAAAAAGAAAAATAATAACTGAATAAGTGAAACAAACAAATAAAAATCACACACATTTTAATAGACAAAGATGGAGAATAATTTTTATTTGAATTTATAAGATTTGAATTATTTTTTATTTGTGTAAAACCAGTAAGAGGAAAAAACTTATATGCTTAAATTCTGCAAGTACAATTCTATAGAAGCACCAACAAAACAAAGACTTTTGTAATTACTTTCACAGGTCTTGAAAAAGGGAAGAGATTTCAATTATTTGAAAAAATTAATGTAAATTTGTATCATATGTATTGGAATCTATTTTTCACACTTTACCTTAACTCTTTTCTACTTGCCTACTGAAAGCAAAAGCATAAGGAAGAAGAAAAGATTTACCTTCCTAAACCAGTATAAGAAAAAGGTGGCGTGGGGAAAGGGGAATGACTTTTCGGTGTTAACAGTTAGAGATTTTAATATTTTTTTTAGCAAAAGTTCTAGGAGAAAAACAATTTATGTATTAAAAATTGTGACAGTTCTTACTACAGTCACATTTCTCATGGAAAAATTGCATTGCATACTTTTGGTTTTGAAATAATGAAGCTGTCATATGGTTGAACTAATAAGTAAAGGGTAATTCCCTCAACTTCAGTGAGAATTAAACTTTCAACATAGTTCATCTAGGATACATAAAATTCTACCAGAGCAATATTGTTTAGACTGAGCCAGCAAGAATCTTGTTCAACTTATCTCAGCTGCTAAATGTGCAATTTATGTCCAGAGAGGATTTTTTCTTACTAGAATTTATCGAAAGTCCATGTAGTTTAGTATCTCCTAGAGAAAAGCACAAATTACTGCAATGGACCCCATGCGTTCTGCTCTACTGCACTTAGGAAGGAGGTTTATTTCATAAATATCAGATGGATCCCTAAACTGTGATTTTCTTGCATCTCACATAGCTTGTGTGTCCAGAAATGCTACAACTGCTCTCCTTGCAAAAAACAACTCTAGTAGAATACATTCCTGTGTCATAGTTTCTAGCAATACTTCAAAAACTGACAATGAGTTTTAAAAACGCGCTATTCTTTCGTTGGCTGTAATTCTATGAAGATTCATCCATCTTCACAAAAGGATTTGAGTATATAAAGTTTGAAATAGGCAGCTTCTTCAAAGACACGTTGTTATGCTGGGCCCTGGACACCAGTGGTTTAAAAAAAAAAAAATTATTCGCATCTTTTAAAAATACTGCTAACAATGTATATGTATACATAATAACACAAGTACCTTTTTAAATCTGGCGGCATGTCCTCGCCCTCCCATTTTTAAAAATATTGCCAGATATTTTGATCCTTACTAGTCCTTCACAAAAACAGAGAGGCATTAATGTAAAAGAATCAAGAAGCAGGACAAAAATGTTTTACTCCCTGAACCATAACAAGACATAAAATATCTTTTATGTGTTGCATGAGCAATTTACCTAACATTCATATTCAAATCATATATTAATTCTATTTAAATTTAGCTTTAAATTATTTAGGAATCAAATCTATCTGGGATTGCATTAAACTCTTAAAAAGAGATTCACAGCTGCAAACAGAAGTACTCATCAAAGTTATTTTTTAAAATACTGGCCATTGTATTAGTCAACTTTGACAAACAGAATTACTGTCATTCATATCCACCAAAAAACTTTGTCAAAGAATTCCTCTTGGTTAGAAGGATTGTTGAACAAACAAAGTAGAGAAGAAAAGCATGCAGAGGAAAGAAGAGATTGCAATCTTCATTTTGATTATTCTATATAATTATACATTGCTGTAAATATTTACAAAGTCTGGATTTTATAGGAAGCGGGCCCTTTTTGTAAGTCCAACCCTAACCTACTGATAACCATCATTATTTACAATCTGAAACATGTGGTACTTGTAGTCAGCTTGATAGCTTTAGTTATGTGCAAACTTGAGTCTCTGACGGACAGAGAATTGAATTTCCACCTTATAGTAATGCAAGGTCACAATGGTCACTTAAGTGAATTAGTGATGTGGGTACTGAATGAAGCTTTTGTTGGCACTTTCAGTCTTGTTAATTCAAACATTTTCATCTCTCTCCTGCTTTTACCTCTGAGCGCCTATCTTCAGACAAGACAATAGAAAGGGTGATAACAGTCTAGCTTGTCAAGATGCAGACACTATGCTCATTCACCAGGACAGATGAGTTCTGTGATACACCACCAAGTTCATATGGTATGGGTATAAACTTAGATATCATACATTCATCTGCCCTTTTAGGAAATAAAATGAGCTCATGGAAACAATGAGCTGAAGGGAGGTCCCAGGTTTGGAAATTATGAAGTCTTCAAAAGAAAGTGCACCTGACTGTAATAGAAACACAACCAGAAGAGTCCTTTTCTGGCCTTTGTGTAGCTTCTGAAAGGAACAATGAGAATGGCAGGAGTGCTGTTTCACAGGGCTCTGGATGTGTGGTCCTATTGCTTGCCCCTAGCTGGCCTGAACAAGAAGAGCATAAGAACTGGCATAATAACAGTTTTCCCGTCAAGAGGAGTAAAGTCTATGAAAGTTGCTTTATGTATCTTGATACTCTGGTGGCCACTCAGATTCAGTTCCTATATTTCTAATTCCTGTTACACATTCACAGATGTATATAGACAACCATTGCTCTTCAAATTAGGTGTTGTCATACATCCTTTCCTTGTTTGTTTATACTATGTCCTTGGATGTTATTTGGCTTTCTTGTTCTTTGGGATGGTCAGCAGAATAGTGTAGAGTAATCAGCAACCAAATATAAAAGTCAAGCTCCTAGCTTCAAGATCTCAAGATGTTTTAAAAGCCATTTGACAGCCTTGGAAACTTACTTACTGTAGAAAAAATACATACAAAACTGTTTTAACAGATGGGTTACATATGAGTAAAATAGTCACCTATACACAGAGTTGATTAATTTTTTCTTATGTTAGTATAATTATTTCCATGCAGAACCAGGACATACGTATGAGAATGGTGTTCTTTAGAACTTAGGAAAAAATGATGTGGTTCCACACGATTGCTGCACATTACCCACTTACCACAGCCCGAATACTCTGTCTCTCCTGTCTCTGCTTCTGAAACAGTTTTCTATGATCATTCATGTTAGTATTCTTTCCAAATTCTGCCTGCAAGAAGTGACATATATTCTATTTGTTTAATTACTTCAATTCCAGTTAATTACCCAGTGTACTCAATATATTCCTTACTCTATTGCCTCTAGAATGAGATTAAAGTCTTGTAAAACACTGACAGAGGGATTGGAAAGTAATCACCTTATTTCACTACTAAAGTATGAAAAAGGACAAGCTTTGGTTGTGATTGTTAAATACAGAATTATTAATATTTCAGAACAATGTATTGGAAAATGTGATGCAGTAAGGACCACAACTAAAATCATAGCAATTTTATTTTCATATGATTGTGCTTACTAGGGTGTATGTATCATTTTGTCACAGTTCAGCTGAGTAATATCTAAACTGTTCTACTTCATGATGGAATCTTTCTAGTGTCAACTCAAAGTCACAACCACACAATTTCCACTGCTTCTCTTTGCTCTTGAAGATTTACATCCCTTCTCCGCAGCCATGGCCACACGCAGATTTTTTAATGAGAAGTTTATACCAACATTCTACACGATTCACCTAATCCCAGCCATGATCAAATGTATAGAATGAAGAGAATTGTACATCTGAAATGAATTTGACCTGATGATTCATGTGCTATTGATTAACACTGAATAGAATCAGCATTTGAAGGAAATTGCTCTTGTGGCACCAGGCCATTCAGACCACAGCTGCTGTATTTCCTAGGTCTCACTCTCAAGGCATTACTTATACCTAACAGAACAAAATAATAGCTGTGTAACACATTTGCCCTCCACTGTGTACACATATCATTGTTGTTTCCCTCTTTATTGCCTACCCACAAAACCTTTGTACCAACAGTCCTCAAACCCAGTAACACCAGAAGGGTCAGAAAGCATCTCAGATTGCAGAGAGAAAGAGAGGATGGTAAATTGCATTCTGATATGGCTACAATGAAATTTTTCTGCAGCTTCTACCTTCTTGTTACACTGCAAACAAACTTAGAATGAAATGTCAGATCAGTACGTTTTCAGTGTTACAAACCAAATTGACTCCAACAGAAATGGGTGGTCAAAGATATCCAGACCCCATGTCTACTCCAATACTCACCGGAGAATAAGCAAATAAAATCTGCTGTCTTGAACTATCCTGTTTATTCCTATCAAACAGAGAAATCATTCTCTCTTTCCTGTTAGTTGTAACTTAAAACTAAAGAGAAACATAAGAAAAGTCTGGCAGAGGGAGGGTGGGTGGAGAAGAATATATGGGGGAAATAGTGACACAACAGCGCTGAAGAAAGACAGGTTTTGTATGACATTTCCTAGAAGAAACTTCTTAAACCTGAACAAAACCGAGTGAAAGTTACATGTCCTGTAAGTGAATGCTCTCAAGACCATTGAGGAGATGCTCAACTCACTCCAGCCTTTCTTGCCTTTGACTACTGTGTCAAGCTGCTATGCACTGCTAAAAAGTTGTGAGGTTCTGTGTAGGAAAGTGTGTACTTCATGGATGAAAGGATGTTTTAAGGATCCTGTCTTGCTGAGTCAATGATATGCATATAGTGCAAGTCAATGTCATGAACAGGAAGTTTACTTTAGTGATGAGAACAGTGAGGAAAAAGAGAGAAGACAATCAAATTGAAGCAAAATAATCACACCAAAAATACACACCAACACACAAGTTGTATTTTTTTTAAGCAGGTGAAATTGAATAACACTAGACAAAAACAGTCATGAGGTATTTTGGTTTTGAGTTTTATTTTCAAGTTTTCATAAAAAGTTCACTTTCTTCACAAAATTTTTTATTTGTTCACTCCCTTCCAAAAATGCAAATATTGGCTCATATGTTTTCTGGTGTCCTTCATTCTCACATCCGTTTTAGTAATCCACAATTACCCCTTTTAGTCAGTAGGATACTCCTTTGCTATACTTACACACTACTGCTTTCAAGTACCTTCCCTCTTTTCTTCCCTTCTTGTCATGGTTTAGCCCTGACCTGCCCAGTTTGGTTGCTAAACCTGAGCATTTGGAGTCCCAGTTTCTTTCTCCCCAAGTCCCTGGGAAAGGGGAAAGGAAAATGAGAGGAAAAAGACTTACAAGTTGAAAGCTAAAACTACAGCTTTAATGTAATAATAACAACAACAACAAAACCAAATACATTAAATTACGCCAACCCCTCAATGACTATAAGTCACCAAAAACACTGCAGACGAGACACCAGGGAAATTGCACAAGGCTTGGAGGGAGCTGGACTCAGGAACTGCATTCAGGAATGCACAGATCCAGGATCAGAGCAAACAGATAGAGGAGGCTCTCAGTAGATATCAGCCATTGAAGAAGAGAGACAGACCCTCGTGACCTCTCAATTTTATACCGAGTGTGACACATATGTGATGGAATATTCTGTTGGTCAGTTTGGGGTCACCTGTCCTCTCTGCCCCTCCCTGCAGGTGCAGCATTTTACACTGGCTTGAGGATGATTACTATAAGAATAAGTATAACCATTGGCCTTTCTGCGTACCAATGGCCAATGTTATAACTTCTAGAGAGAATCACTGTCTGAAAAGCATATAGTTAACTTTCAGAAAATGAAATTATGTAGATGAGACTTAGCTGAAGTCAGAAAGTCAGAAAAGTGTTTCTGCTTTAGCTCAAACCACAACACTTTCTCAGCAATCAGCCTGCCAGGAATGCATCTGTAGAGCCCCAAGTCACAGGAAAATGACTGGGATAAGTATGCATTGGTTTGAGACCGACATCCAAATAGAAACTCAGAAGAACTATCTGTATTGCAATGTCACATGAAAAGAAGCCTCTCTTCTGACTAGCCAACATGTTTCTGCATTTATGCAGACAGCCAAGTCTAATAAAAGTTTAACCTCTAGATTTTCAACAAGAAGTCTATTCATTAGAAAATGGAGAGGAAGCATAACTTCACCACAAAAGACTGTGTTGCACTGAAGTTAATAAAAGAGAGGTATCAATTTACAAGGAGAAGGTAAAGATTGGATGGAAAGACAGGTACATTCTGATGCATTCCACAGGGCGGGAAACTCTTTTCAAAGAAGAAATTTGACATTGACTGGCATGTAGCGTAGGTATAAATAAAAGGAACAAGGAAGCTTAAGGTCTATTGTTTCTTCTTATGTATTGTCAAAATTCCCCAGATTTTATGCTTCCAATCATATCTGTAACAAAAAAAATATTGTGCCCTTTCTTTATGAGCATTGATAGGTGTATTTGGATTTATAGACAAGAGGATACTAGTTTCATGTCTTTGCGAGTGTGGTGATGTATTTTCCTGAAGTACAGAAGAGGATTCTATAATAATATTAAAAGAAAAAAAAAAAAAGAAACAAAACCGTAAACAAACAGAAACCCAACCAAAAAACAACTTGAATTCACAGTTGGAAGTGCAAGTTAAAATATTCTTCACAACAAAAAAAAAAAGCCTATTACCTGATGTTTACATCCATCTCTGGACTTTGAGCTGCACAAGTACATTTCTGAGTTGCTAATTCCATGTGGTTGGATGAGATCTTTTTTAGTTTCCTACTGACAGGCTTTATGTTATGGCAAAGTGGAGAATGTGGAGAAATTACTAACCAGTTGCATATTAGAGATATCATATAACCTAAGCAATTTCACAAACAGAAACTGCAGATGCTAATGGAAAACTTTACAAGCAAATGCTGGAATGAATACCCTCTGGCTCAATTTCCATTTTCTTAAGACAATCACTGTCTTGCTCTGTAATTCCTGCAAATTCTGTGGGCAATGCAAATCTGTATGAGTCTGAAACCAAGCTACAAAGGAAAAATATGTTGTCTTGGACGCTTCAACATGTTAAAGGTATCGAATTGAGTGTTTAAGTTTTACGTTTTTTTTGAAATTTTACAGTTTTTTCAAATGTGCACATTTGAAAGTATGTTTTGATGGAAAGAGACAACAGTCTCTCAGCACTAGTATACTACTCCATCTTAGGACTTGTTGTCTTCTTCCTGCTATATTCCTTTTCTACACAGAAATACGACATGACTTGTCACCATACCTGTAATATTGCACACATAAGCAAGAACTGTGATATTCCCCCAAATGGGGATAGAGCATAGGTATGTATGCATATACCTCTGTAAACTAGTCAGATATTTTCTCATCCACTTTGCTTCCTTCTGACAAGATCAAGGAATGAAAAAAGGTTTTTTTAAAAAAGAAATCTGTACCTTTCTTGTCACTACCTTGAAGAGAAAGCAGCAGATTTTGAACTGCATGTTACATATAATTTTTAGATTGATCATGCAGTGCAAACTATCCTTTTTGCAATCTTGCTTTGGTTACCTGCTGGGTTGCAAAAGGTGTCGTTCTTATTGATGTTTTATCCTGTAAATGCATCTTATGGAAAAGGACTGTCTGTCCTCATTCTTGAAAGTTTGTGTCAATCTCCCTTGTGGAAAGTCCTAGGAGTTCATCTGATTACAATATCTCTAACACTCTTTCAAACCTATTTGTTTACTCTCCACAATAACCCAAAGGTGCTTGCTGATAAAGGCTTAATGTCTCTAAATACAGAGATTTTTCCCTGTTCAAAAGACAAAATTACATTGTCACACAATTTCAACAGTCTCTCTGTCATGGTTTTAACCCCAGCTGACAATTAAGTATCATGCAACCACTCTCTCTCACACACACAGCCCCCGCCCCCACCATGGGACGGGGAGGAGAATAAAGAAAAAAAAGAAAAACTCATGAATTGAGATGAAGATGGTTTAGCACAACAAAGGAAGAGAGAATAAAGGCAACAATAATAACAGAATACACAAAACAAGTGATCCACAAAGATGTAGTCACTGCCCGATGACCAACACCCAGCCTGTCCTCAAGCAGCGATCCTGAGCAGTGAACTGTGTCCTCCGGCCGACTTCCCATTTATACATTGAGTGTGACATTATATGGTATTGAATATCTCTTTGGCCAGTTTAGGTCGTCTGCCGGGCTATGCTCCCTCCCAGTGTCTTGTACACCTCCTCACTAGCAGAGAATAGGAAACCGAAAAACTCCTTGATTTCTCAGCAACAATAGAAAACACCAATGCATTATGAACATTCTTCTTATCCTAAGACTAAAACAGAACAACTACTGGGAAGAAAATTAACTCCATCCCAGCTGCAACTAGGACACTGTCTTTGTGTTCATCTCTACTTGTCAGTTCAGAGGATAAAAACAACACCAGGGTTATTGTATCCAGTTTTAAGTCCTTCATAATCAGAAAAATGTTAGTAAAGTAACACAAGTTCAGCAGATGCTGTGGAGAGGATTGGAAGTGCTGGAGCACTTGCCCTGTTAAAATAGGCCAAGGGAATGTTCTGCCTGGAGAAGAGGCAGCTTCCAAAGACTTTAACATTTACATGGAAGATATGAAGAAGATGGAGACGACTTTTCACCATTTTGTGTAACAGGAGGATAAAAGACAGGCCTAAATTGAAAACAGAGTGGTTCATTCTAAACTTATGGACAATTTTTTTCACCATGAGGGCAATCAAACATTGGAAGAGATAGCACAGAGAAGTTAAGCAGTCTTGATCCTTGTGAGTCCTCAAGATCAGTATAGATACAAGCACTGAATTCATATCTACTGCTTTGAGCAATGACTTGAACAAAATCTCCTGAGTTCACAGCCAACCCATATTATTCTAAATTCTTATGGTCTCTGCTGAATTTGATTTAGCTGTTGATACCTCACATGTATATTAATAAGACAAAAGAGATTTGATCTCCTAATTTTAGGTTAACCTCTACTATTTTCAGTGTTTGAACAAAAAAGACATTATGTAATACTAAAAAAAAAACTGAGCAGCTGAGTAGTTGAGATATCTTGTCATAACCACTGCCATGAAAGCAAATACATCTAGTCAAATCTTAGCATGCTTCAGTTTGCTCTTCAACCATTTGGGACAGACATACGACCATGCTTTTTATTCTGCGAGAGTTTTTTGGACATAATCTTTAGAATGGTTGGTTGATGTGATGTTTATTTAAACTCTAATGCTGTTTTCTTATTTAATTAATATGAAGTATTCAGTTAAGTATTCAGCTTTTATTCAATGTCTATAGAAGTCTGCCACTAACCACTAAATCTTTCTTCGTGTTTCTGGTAGCTTTTATTTCCTATTTTCCCAGTAGTGATAAATTTTAGATTTCAAGAGTAAAGGCACGTGGTGAATATGTCACAACTAACAGCCGATATTCAGTTTGAACAGGAATACTGAAATTTTGATAATGTATTTATTGTTCTGAAACAGAACAAAAGGATGACAAAAACAATTAATAAAATTCCACAACACTGCACTGTGAGCTAAAAAAAAGACAGACTAAAACGTCTCTTTTTAAATGACATACGTACCTTTTGCATTCTACATAGAAAGACCAGGGGTCTTTTTCCAAAGGTTTAACGATCCTTGAAAAAATGTCTGATTATTTCTAGCATAATCATCTGGGAAAAAAGTTGTCAACATTCATGATACATTTTTTGTAAGTGAGATGCCAATGTTTGGAACCCTAAGCAACTTAATAAGTCAAAAAACCATTTTATTTTCTCTTGTATAAATACTTGGAAAAGAGGTTCTGAAATTCAGTTCTTGAACAAGTGATGGGGAAAAAAATCCACAATTTGTTGTCTATTTGCAAGAAATTATCTGATGTTTACCATAACAAAGGATTTGTTGCCCTGCCTTATTCAAGTTTTTTTACTTCTTCTTAGTCCTTAGTTAACTACAATACTCTCAAAAACTGATGTCAGAGTGCCACACAAATTTAGACTACCATCATACTGCACATGTTTAATGAATAATGTTTTGAATCTTTGGGATGTCTTACCTAGGGATGCAGTAAATCTTTTATGTAATGAAATGAGGTGATTTCAACACTTAAAATGAAGTTTGTATACATTTGGTTGCCTCACTAAAACATTATGAACTTATGTTTTTCACTCTGAATTATTTGGTGAAATTTGTCGTCCTGTAATCTGTTAGTCATTAGGTTAACTTGTAAATAGAATTTTTGGCCTTATAACCTACAGCACTGAAAAGAACTATAGGCCATTAGGATACTAGAGGTGAAGATCTGTTCAGAGAAACTTTCTAAACAGCTCTGTTTCTTGCAATAGTCTGATATTCAGCTCTTTTATTTAAACTACATTCGCCAATGCATATCTGTTATTACTTGTCTTACAACTAATTAGATGTCCGTATTACTTCGCAAACCATTTCCAGTTCTCTGTGCCGTTCCCTTCTTCTGAATAAGGAAAGCACTATTCGTAAAACATAGCCTAAAAACCAGTTAATAATATCAATCTGAAAAGTGACTCTTTAATAGCTCCTATTAAGGAAGCAAAAACAAAGTGATATAATCCTGCTATTCATGACAAGCTCATGAATAGCCAATGAGGGTGATTGTAAGAGAAACTGTAAGCTGATGGTTCATGGCTGGGGCTCATCATAAGTAAATAAATATACAGTATATGTGACTCTCACACACTTCCCTCTTCATGACTTTGGACTGTAGAACATTTTTCTCTCTTTCTTAATCCACAGTGACTTTAAAAAAACAACCACATATGCAATGAACAGCAACTCATTGTAATTACAGGCAATGGGTGTTAGCCAGGTTTGTATAATGCCATTGATTCTGCTATTAGGATAGCAGTAACATAAAACTTCAGAGCTTACGCTCCACCATCCACCTCCAACCAGACCTGTGCAGTAATGTTTCTATCGAGTCAACAGGAACGGGATGGATCTTCTTAAACATGAATGGTGCAAAACATGTCCATGGAAAAATAAACTATTTTGGAACAGATTTACATAGTTGCTTGAGCATTTTACCTTTTTCTATTTCTACTTTGTAAGTTTTTGTAATTTTCTTTAGCAATCCTCATTTTAAAATGAAGGCTTTCCCATGATAATTTACCAGGTTTAATGTATAAAGAACACTTAAGTCTTTTAAAGGACATTACAAGCTGTAAAATTCATTCTTCTTTCATTATTTCCCCACTCACTGGGTCTTCATTTAATTGAAGAGATTAAAACATATAGATTCTTTACTTACAGGGAATTGGTTTAGGCAAATATTTAATGCCCAAACAAACATCAGGCACTGGAATGCATACCATCTGTTTTGTTCCATCCCCTGTTTTTATAGCCAGCTTTCCCAATGTAATCAACTTATTCATTTTTTTTGTCCATCAATCTACCTGTTTGTCAAACACTATCTGCAAGAAGCTCTTATAAGGTTAAGATTTTTCTAAACAATTTTGGATACGCAAAAATTTAATAGAAATCTGTTTCATGGTTACACTATTTTTTTTATTCCTTCTATTAAAAGTCACCAATAAACTCTTTCAAGTATCAAATAGAAATATATGTAACTTTAAATAATCATACTGAAAATTAAAAATACTGAAGCAGTAAGCAACTATTTATACACATTTTTGTCAATACTTCTTGTCTGTTAACATGAATAAAGAATGCTGGATTTGGTGTATTGCTTTCAAAAATTAATATAGCCAAGCTAAGAATTAAGGTCTGAAGCAAACAAATAGTTCCTTTGATTTCTTTGGAATGCTTCCTGTGTAAAAATAGGTGTTTGATTTACTGCAAAGAAAAATCAAATGTCTAGCTTTAAATCACTTTAATCCAGAATCTATTATGGACATTCTTATCTGTTATAAATAAATCTAATAGCAAAAGAATATTAGGAAAAATTCTAAAACATGCATAGAATCATGCAAGACCCTGGACTGGATGACTCACATGTAACTCCTTATTAGGGCTATCCATAAACTTGCATGCATGCCAACTAGATAGTTTTGATTTTACTATCATTTTAATAATATAGAAAAATTAGCAATTTCATAAAAAACATCGTGTAGTTTACCATGTAATTAATTTAAAAAAGATAAGTAAACATCAATTTACAGCAGACTCAGATATGTTCTTGGTTTATTGTTATTGGAAAAAAGTAGTGGCTCCTTTCTGAACAATATTAAATCTTAAAACACAAGACCAAAATGGTAAAATTATTTCTAAACTGGGTGCTTGATTTTGAAACCCATGGATCCATCTATGTCACACTACTTCATGCTATAGCTTTTTGGGAGTAGACCCTAAGCCATAGCATCAGCTATTGTTTTTCACTACAATCAGCCTCACACGACACTTCTGAGTGATGCTGCGGCAGTTTCCACGTGCACAAAAAAAAATACTTGTGCTTTATTTCAGTATAGTTTCCTAATTTAACAAACTGGAACTCAGACTCTTTAGACAAAAAAAAATAAAGCAAAAATAGATTGAAAGCATGATTTTATTTATTTGTTAAACATTTCTCTTTATTTAATATTTAGTAATTTCCTAGTAGCTAGACTTCAGGGGTTTTTTTTATGTTCATGTTAGGGGTGATTTGTAAGTACACAATGGATATAAGAGCACTCCATCTCTGAGGAAGTCACAGTCCTCAAACTCGGACAGTCTGGCAGAACCTAATGTGCAATTAGAGTTATTAAGACCACATGAAATACAGAGGACATATTGCCACTAGCTTTGTGGCTTTGTGAATGCATTTGGGAAATGATAAAACACAGAATCATTGAATCTCCAGGTTGGAAAAGACCTCTTGGATCATCGAGTCCATCCATTCCTATCTGCCAACATCTCAAGCAAGACAGTAAGGACCAGAATTTTGGAACCTTATGGATCCTAAATAAGTCTGTAAAACTTGGACTTAAATCCATACATCAAAAATAATGTAAATTATTATTTTCAGTTTAGCTAATCTCAGTGTTTCCGAAACAGCCAGGGCTGGGTTAACATAACAATGTCTTCCACATGAAAAATGCAATGTACAGTCATGGGCTCGCTCTACTAGAACTAGATACCTCATACAAAGGTGTGTATAACCACCATCCACTTTCAGGACCAATCAGAGTTGATTAACATTTCATAACTGAAGTGAGATTTTCTTAAAGTTTCAGTTTTGGCAAAACCGGGCCTTTCAAAAAGCTGCTCTCAAATGTCGATAATGACAGCATGGAAATATTACCCTAACAGACTCAAAAATCAGCTGCTTTCTGCAGAGCTAGCAAATTCACATCAGAAATGGCAAATGTCATTTTCTATCTGAATATGTTAATGTATACTGTAAATTATATTACTAATTAATAACACATCCAAGGGAAGTCCCTTTCCTTATTAACATGTTGTTGCTCTTGGATGAGACCAAATGGAACACGAACCTTGCCCCAAAAGAAAACTAACAAGAAGGGCAGATTGTGTGACATGCATGATTACATTGCATCCACTGCAGATAACAATATAACCTCTGTACTGCAGATATCAGCACTGAATAAATATCTTAATACTTATTCATTTTCCCAGACAGATTTCACAGACTGTGTTCTGTGCCACCATAACTACTACTCAGCCTGCTAGTTCACATATACCTGAAGTGATGTTGGTGACTTTGGGAAGGACAACCAGTAACTTACCCACAATATGAAAGCTGTTTGTCAAAGGACTTCATGAAGTTACATCACTTGTTATTTCACCTCTGACATTTATAACAATGCAAACATTCAAAGATGTGATCATCTATCTAGTGCTCGTGATAAACAGTCACTCTCTAAAATTAATGATGATTAAACTAATGATCCCTCAGATACTAAAATTTCCTTTAAGTAGGTCTCACATGAGTTTTTCTTCTTATTTTAATGGTAAAGTAAACATCATTAAAACGCATCAGATTATTAGATTAAAAATCCCTCTCAACAATCAAGACTCATGTGTTTAATGCAGTGATAATAATGAACCTGCTAAGTAATACTAAATAAGAGGTTGCTTGACTAACAATCAGATAACACCCGTGGTTATGTCACTCTGGTCTCTTCCCTTCCCTGCCTGACTTCCTACCTCTTGGGACTGAGTGCTCCGGAGCTGTATGGAAAGCATCCTTTAATATTTGCCAGCTCTATTCCGCTCCCTCATTCCTGAGGGCAGTTTCCCAGGAGGTCCTACTGACTAACTCCTTGAAGAACTGGAAGTTTGCTTTCCTAAAATTTAGAGTCCTTACTGTATTTATTGCCTGTCCCATATCCATCAGGACCTTGAACTCTACTAATGTGTGATCACTGCAGCCCAAGCTGCCTCCGATCTTGACATCACTGATGACCTCACTTTCATTGGTGACCATCAGGTCCGGCAGCAGTGTCTATAACCTGGGTTAAGAAGTTACCTTGAATGTACTCTAGCAGTTTCCAGATTATCTACAACTTGCCATGATACCTTTCCAGCAGATATCGGGTTGATTGAAGTTCCCCAGTAGGATGAGAGCTTGCAAGCTTGAGGTCTCCTGTAGCTGGAGGAAGAAGGCTTCATCGATAGGCTCTCCCTGATTGGGTGCCCTATAGTAGACACCAAACACAAGGTTCCCTTTGCCACCTCACTCTCTTATTCTTACCATAAGCTTCTGACCTATTCATGGCTATTCTTCAGGGACAGCTCTTCACACTATAATTCTTAAAAGAACAATTGTTATATCCTATGACTGCTGTTTACCGTGTTCCCCTCTTCTGGTTTGGACTATGTGTCAAAGCCAGAAAGAGATCACAGATTATGATTGAAGGGAAGTTGATACTGATCTGAAACATTAAATTCTCCCATGCACACACATTCCATTGCCCTACTGCTCAATTCACATGATTCAGGTTATCCTAATTTTTATCCTTCTCTGTGCTTCTCTTCTGTATAGAAATATTGCACTGAGTCAGTGAGTCAGTGTCCTGAAAATCTTATTCAACAACATAGCAGAAGCTGTTGAATAATAATTATTGATTTTAAAGACCAGATGAAATCACATTCCATTTACATATATTCTGCTAGCAGAAAAGCAATTAGTTGTTTTGGTGACATTAATCCAGCTCTGTCCATTTATCTTACAGACAGTATTTGCCTTATTTATGAATAGTATGAAAATTAGCTACGATGTAAATAGAAATTCTGTTCCTCACTTGTATTTAAGGAAGTGTTAGATGTGTTTAAAAGCTGCAAAAAGAAAAGACAGGTGTAACTCTTTTTGCAGAGGTAAACATCATTCAACAATCTAGTATGTCAAACAAGGGTATGTTGCAGCTATTATCGCTAATACCCACCATATGCCTTCATGGGTGGAAAATCTGATATGTGACAGACCACTGCAGAAGAACAGGGGAGGATAATGGGTGTTGGAAGATGTTCTCACAGATCCCTCCTGCTTTTCCTTACAGAGGAAGAGTGTGGGGCAAGTCGGAGAAATAGGGTGACATATACAGCTACTTTTATAATCTACATTTCTCCTATTTATAGTATAGTGCTACAATTTCATTAATATTAATTAAATTATTCCTGATCTACAGCAGAACAAATAAGTGAGTGTTAGGACCAATGTGCAGCAATTCATCCTAGGTGTAATCCTGCACTTAAACTGGGAAAGAGAAATATTTATTTAAGAAAATACTATTGAAGAAAAATACTCTCTTCTTTTAATCTTGCATTTTAGAATTCTTTCCATAGAAGAAAAAAATTTATTGCAGGAGGATAGGACATACAGAACAAAGATAAATGTGTGATACCAGTTCACATGCTTGCATTTTCTAAAAATGCTGTGTGACTCTAGCACTTCATGAAGAAAATAGGATCCCTACACAGACAGATCTACAAAATTTTAAACAGGAAAAAAGCAGCCATCCCTTCCCTGCCCTCACTGAAAGCCACACATCTATATAAATTGGATTTTAAAGTTGCATTCATTGAAGGAAAAATAGTCTTACCTTCGAAGATGCTTCAAGTTTTAGAATTTCAGAGCCCTCAAGCCCTGGTATGAGTTTTGGTTAATTTTGTACACTGCAGTGGATTAATTAATATATGAGAGGTAATACTTTTATAGAATCTTCCTCCTATTGTACTGGCAAGATTTCCCTGTACTTCTCCTGGGAGTCATGTTTTCAGTCCCAGTGCTTCCGCTGGGAAATACAGAAATTAATGTTTACTGATCCTGTGTGTTCTTTAGCTATGACGCTTTCACGATTTCTCTAGAGAAGTTTGTCACTCTTTGTGAGCCTACACTTATAACAAGGACTGCATCTTCTATCCTGAAAGCATATTCTCCCTAGGAATCATAGCAGCCCTTGCAGCTATAATGTCCTTTAAAACCCCTCTGCCTTTTCATGAGAATTAACCCATCAACACTCTTTAATTCACTTGCAAAAATAGTACCCTGAGATCTATAACATCCCTACTTAACACTACCATGTAGAACGTGTTTAAAGACCAGAGCAAAAGACGATATTCAAAATGCGAAGAGAGATGATGAATGCAATATGTCTATGAACTTATTTTCTTCCACTCTCTATATAAATATGCATTGCTTCTGAGTTTAACAATTTGCAGCAATAAACAGCATAAAAGTTGGGAATTTGTCAAAAAAATATAAAAAGAATGTATCATCTACTAAGGAAGCACATGCTTATGCGAGATTTCATAGAATCATAGAACCGTAGAATCGTTAGGGTTGGAAGGAACCTTAAAGATCATCTAGTTCCAACTCTCTTACCATGGGCAGGGACATCCCACTAAATCAGGCTGCCCAAAGCCCCATCCAACGTGGCCTTGAAGACCTCCAGGGATGGGGCAGCCACAGCTTCCATGGGCAATCTGTACCAGTGTCTCACTACTCTCATCGTGAAGAAATTCTTCCTAATGTCTAGTCTAATTCTGCCCGTCTCCAATTTATACCCATTCCTCTTGGTCCTATACCCATAAGACTTCATGAATAGTCCCTCTCCAGCTCTCCTGTAGGCCCTGTTCAGGTACTGGAAGGTCGCTATAAAGTCTCCCCTGAGCCTTCTCTTCTCCAGGCTGAACAACCTCAACTCTCTCACCCTGTCCTCGTAGGGAAGGTGCTCCAGCCCTCCGATCATCTTTGCAGCCCTCCTCTGGACCCATTCCAACAGCTCCATATCATTCTAACGTTGAGGATTCCAGAACTGGACACAGTATTCCAGATGAGGTCTCACAAGAGAGGAATAGAGGGGCAGAATCACTTCCCTTGACCTGCTGGCCATGCTTCTTT
The DNA here is from genome assembly GCF_017976375.1 of Cuculus canorus. Classification (NCBI taxonomy): domain Eukaryota; kingdom Metazoa; phylum Chordata; class Aves; order Cuculiformes; family Cuculidae; genus Cuculus; species Cuculus canorus. The sequence continues at coordinate 21,042,726 of NC_071405.1, forward strand.
TGATGCAGCCCAGGACACAGTTGGTCTTCTGGGCTGCTAGCACATATTGCTGGCTCATGTCGAACTTGTCATTGACCAGCACTCCCAAGCCCTTCTCTGCAGGGCTGCTCTCAATCACATCATCCCCCACTATGTACTGAAAATGGGGATTGCCCTGACCCAGGTGCAGGACCTTACACTTCGCCTTGTTGAACCTCATGAGGTACTTGGAGGCCCACTTCTCCAGTCTGTCCAGGTCCCTCTGGATGACATCCCATCCTTTCGTTGTGGCAACTACACCACTCAGCTTGGTGTCATCCACAAACTTGCTGAGGGTGCACTCAATCTCACTGTCAATATCATTGATAAAGATACTGAACAACACCAGTCCCAGTACAGATCCCTGAAGGACACCACTGGTCACCGATCTCCATCTGGACTTTGAGCCATTGAGCCATTGACCACTACTCTTTGAATACGACCATCCAACCAGTTTCTTATCCACCATACTGTCCACCCACCAGATTCGTATCTCTCCAATTTAGAGAGAAGGATGTTGTGGGGGATCATGACAAAGGCTTTATAGAAGTCCATATAGGTCACATCCACCAGTTTACTCATGTCCATTGCTGTGGTTACCACATCATAGAAAGCCACTAACTTGGTCATACAGGATTTGCCCCTGGTGAAGCCATGCTGGCTGCCATTAATCACCTCCCTGTCTTCCATGTGCTTTAGCATAGCTTCTAGGAGGATCTGTTACATGATCTTCCCAGGCACAGGGGTGAGGCTGACAGGTCGGTAGTTCTCAGGGTTGTCTTTTCTACCCTTTTTAAAGATGGGCACAATGTTACCCTTCTTCCAGTCACCGGGGACTTCTCCTGACTGCCCTGACTTTTCAAATATCACCGAGAGTGGCTGGGCAACCACATCTGCCAATTTCCTCAGGACTCTGTGATGCATCTTATCAGGTCCCATGGACTTATATATGTTCAGGTTCCTCAGGTGATCACGAACCTGATCCTCCTCTACTGTAGGATGGGGTTTAACCCCTTGGTCACCATCTTGCTGTCCGGTGACCCAGGAGGGGTGAGGAGAGCAGCTATCAGCAAAGACTGAGGCAAAAAGTTGTTAAGTACCTCAACCTTCTCCTCATCCACTGATACATGATCCCGATTTCCAACCATCAGTGGGGGAATGTTCTCTTTGACCTTCCTCTTTTGATTGATGTATCTGTAAAAGCCCTTCTTGTTGGTCTTTACTTCCTTTGCCAAGTTCAGCTCCAGCTGTGTCTTGGCCTTCCTGACTTCATCCCTACGCAACCGGGCAGCATCTCAATACGTGTCCCAGGTTCCCTGTCCCTACTTGCACTGCCTATGCAGTTTCTTCTTTTTTTTTTATTTTAACCAGCAGGTCTCGACTCAGCCATACTGGTCTCTTCCCTTTCCTGCCTGATTTTCTACAAACTGAGTACTCTTGCACTTATTTTGTGACAGTGTCTTTTGCCAAATTAGTGAACACATTGCTCCTCATTTGTAATAGTGGTAAAAAGGCTGACTGAAGGTAAGGGCTTCAGATTATGTGACCTGTAGTGATACAAATACCTCTGTGTAAGTGGGTCAAAAAGAACATCCCAGTCTGGGAAGGAAATGGTGGTAATGCATATTCATAGAATCACAGACTGGTTTAGATTGGAAGAGATATTTAAAGATTATCTAGTTCCAACCTTCCCTGTCGGGGACAAGGGAAATGCAGCAGGTAACACTGAGAAATGGGAGCAGAGCATTATTGTTAACAAGAGAATTGATCCAAACAGGACCACTTCAAAAATAAATGCCGTATCAACAGTGATTCAGCACAGATCTGTTTCATCATTATATATTTTTAAATTAGCATTGCAAAATCTGTCAGCATTTTTCACAGACCCTTAAAAATATCAGTGTGTTAAGTAATAACAGTAGAGATAACACACCTAGAGAGAAAAAAAAAATGAAAGAAACCAAAACAAAATAACCCCAAATACTAAAGTTTTATCTGGATTAGAGGTTGGATATAATCTGAGGAACAAAGATAAAGACAGTTACTCCTGTTATAGCTATCCTAATTCTTCTGAGTATTTGTCTCCTCTCCCATATTCTTACATTCTGCTCTGAAGAGCAGAAATACCACTAAGACCACTGTCTAAGGCAGTGTCATCCCAACAGGTAATCATGATATTCAAGTGTTATATAAACAATGAGCATGATACTTAGCCTTGCATGCAGCTTCTTATTTTTCTATGCTTACGGTGTAATAAATAAAACTGGCAAAAACCTGATCTTCCTATATGAAATGGGTGAAATGGGAAAACGCTAATTAATAATTCTCTCCCCTATCTGGTAGGATAAACTGAGATACAGAAATTTCAGGTGAGCACAAGGAATACCAAGTACTGACACACTGCATCATCCACAAGGTCACACTTGCTGGTAGCTACTGGAAATCTTTCAGGAAAGTATAATCTAGAAACCTCAGGATATCTCAGGCAGCTTATCATAGCTCAGTTGGAAAATCTGAGGGGCTCATTTATTTTTAGTCTTGATACTTATGAAATCATACCCACTTACATACACAAAAGAGGTTTATGTGTGTTGTGCCTAGACATGAATACTGCCCAAAGATCAGGGAAGCGCCACATCTTCTGAATTGTTTTCAGTTTGCTCATCACTGATTGGTACTATGTTCATATAGATTTTGCAAGAAGCTCACTAGAAGTTTTTGCATGAGTACCCCATATGAAAATACTGCAGTGAAATAAGCTACTCAGCTCTCAATCAGGAATCTCATCATTACTATTATTATTAATAAATATGGCTGAAAAAACCTAAAATGTCCAAGGATGGACAAAAATCTCCACTTTATATCGTATTGTACACTTCCTCTGCAGAGCAAAGGGACAGTCTTTTGAGAGACACGGATTTGATTGGTGGGCTGTTTGGTGGATAAGGAATTGCTTGGGTGGTCACAGTCAGAAAGCAGTGTTCAATGGCTAGATATCTAGACAGAGATCCATGACAAGTGGTGTCCCTCAGAGGTCCATAATGTGACCAGTGTTGTTTAATATTTTCATTGATGATATAGATAGCAAGATCGAGTGCACCCTCAGCAAGTTTGCAGATGATACCAAGCTGACTGATGCAGCTGTCACAGTGGAAGGATGGAATGTCATCCAGAGGGACCTGGGCAAGCTGGAGAAGTGAGGCTGTGTGAATCTCATGAGGTTCATGTGCAAGGTTCTACACCTGGGTTGGGGCAATCCATGGTTTCAATACAGGATGGGGGATGACTTGATTGAGAGCAGCCTTGTGGAGAAAGACTTGGGTATCATGACTGATGGGAAGCTTGACATGAGCCAGCAATATGCTATTACAACCCAGAGGGCCAACTATATCCTGGGCCGCATTGAAAGAAGTGTGACCAATGGGGCAAGGGAGGTGATTCTTCCCCTCTACTCTGCTCTCTTGAGACCCCACCTGGAGTACTGTGTTGAGTTCTGGAATCCCCAGCATAAGAAGGATATGGAACTGTTGGAATGGGCCCAGAGGTTGGCCAGGAACATAATCAGAGGGCTGAAGTACCTCTGCTATGAAGACAGGCTGAGAGAGTTGGGGTTGTTCAGCCTGGAAAAGAGCAGGTTTCAGGGAGACATTATAGTGGCCTTCCAGTACCTGAAGAGGTCTACAAGAAAGCTGGGGAGGGACATTTTACAAGGGCACATAGTGATAGGATGAGGGAGAATGGCTCTGAATTGGAAGGAGAAAGATTTAGATTAGCTATTAGGAAGTAACTCTTCCACAATGGGGGTGGTGAGGCACCGGCGCAGGTTGCCCAGGGAGGCTGTGGATGCCCCATCTGTGGAGCTGTTCAAGACCAGGTTGGATGGGGCCTTGAACAGTTTGATCTAGTGGGAGGTGTCCCTGCCCATGGCAGGGGGTTTGGAACTAGTGATCTTTAAGGTCCCTTCCAACTCAAACCATTCTATGATTCTATAATTTCTCCTCCTTGAAAGCCTGGAACATTTTAAGGATGTTCTCTAAAGAAACCTTTCACATACAGACATACATAGACTGAAATAAACAGAAAGAGAGAACATTTTTTAAAGAACAATTTTTAGTTTTATATGTTCTTGACCTTTATAAATAGGACATACTATTTCCCTAGTAATGAAGCATTATTAATATGGAATATATTATGCAGATGAGGAGCTCATGAGCATTAAAGTCATCTTATTTGGTTGCCTTCAACAGCTAAATCAATAGCAGTGACTCAAGGACTTAAGACCAAAGTTATTGCTTTTTCAGGAAGATATCTTGGAACATAAGATCCCTCCATCTGTGGATGCTCCATCTGATCCATTTTCAGAAACAATTTTTTTGGACTGATGCTAAGATGTTTAAATAATAGAAAATAGTACTCCCACTTATCTTCATTCATCCTTTTTTCAAAGATCATAACAAGAAGATAAAAACTTATGCAAAACAATGCATGAATGGTTTTATGAGGGAGACAGATGTAGGGCTATATATAAAGAATGAGAACCAGCAGAAAATATGAAGTCCAGTTTTAAGTTACTGAAAGCCCTTTTTTCACTCTAGCATTATAATACCTTCACACTAGCAGGACTCAACAGGGAAAATATCAGAAAATCCTTCATTAGCTTTTCCTTTATGTACATTGCTACACCACCCACAATTTGTAAGAGTCCAAGGGTTTTCCACTAGTCACAAAACTGGTCTCAGTATAATGACGTTAAGTTGCATAAGATTTTTCTAATCATCATTACAGAAATTTATGACTTCACTCTGCCTCCAACACCATAACAGTTATTATGAAGGAAGGTTTAACCATACTCTCTGAACATAGCCAACGACCTCTCAATGAATTCTTATCATTATAAGTATTTTCAGTGTAGAAATTTTCTTGAATAGTTAGAAAGTTCCCCAAACATTGAGGCAGTTGCTAAATAAATTACCTTCCATGAAGTACTACTACTTAACTATGAAATTTTCCCTTTCATCCTACATCTGTCAGAGAAGTGTGACTGTCACACAGAGAACAACTGATCTGTATCTTATTCATCTCCCATTAAAAGTCTGAGGAATTACTTGCACTTGTCTCACATCAAGTTATGGTCATCTGGACTAATCTCGTAAAATCAGCACCCTTGAACTTAGACAGACAGATGTTTCAAACAACAAAATACTGCTCTTCCAAGAAAGTGACAAATGCCAGAAGCTAACAAAACACTATTTTCTGGCTTTTTAAATTAAAATCTTGTGGCTGGATATCAGTTTCTAAAGCAGAAGCTCCCTCCTTGCATGAGGGACCAGGTCAGTCTCGTGTTCCTTCTAAAATAACTTGACTGTGATCAATGAAAATGAATTCTATAACATCTGTCCTGTATTGCAGGGCCCTGCCAGGAGTGGGGAGAGGCAGGATATTAACAAACAATATACATTTAGAAAGAGAATTCTACATATAGATTTGTAGAATGAAGGATTACAGTCTTCCAGTTTAGTATCTGCTTGCATTCTTGAGATTATTTATTTTAAGTCATGTTTTTTAGATTTGATCATTCACGCAGATACCCCTTCCAGCATATCAAATGCAGAACTCACAAATGAGAAGTTGAACTTTTTTATCATGTTTGAATAGTACATTTGCTTTGGATTTGTGAGCTCCTTTGGCTTTGAGAAGTGAATTTTAACACATGGAGAAAAGTTATTTTTTGAGCAGCCCTAGAAACCCACAAATATTTCTAGACATAATTCTGCCTTTGGCCACATTCTTACAACAGTAAATCTGGAGCTATTCCAGATTTACAGGGATACAAGGTAAAATAGATTTTTTTTTTTGCTTATTACAAATTCGGCAGTAGAATGGGGTAGAGTGTGTTAACAAATCCACGGATAAAGGAAAGAAGTTCGCTCTTTACATGCATATGGAGTAGAAAATATCATTCAATAGACACATTCACAGGGGAAAGGAGAACAGATGTAGAAGAGACATTTTACATCTTTGTTGCTTTGAAAGCTATGGTGACAACAGTGACACTTATACATATATTTATCCCCAATGCTTATAACTGTGATTCACTCTGACTTTCCAACTGTTCAGGCATGTGGGTATTCGTTACAGTAGTGCAAGCTCATTGCCACTCGGATTTAAACCCCACATTTCTTTTTTATTTCTTTTCTGGCTAACAGCCCAAATCCACACAGCAGGTGCTGTCTTAGGAATGTTACCATCTAATAAAAGTACCGTAACATAACACAAAGCCAATAAAAATATCTTTGTATAGGCTTTGTTTTTCCTGATAGATGGAATTCCTAGTAAGACAATGGCTACAAAATCTGAGGAAGATGAAAACATAAGCTTTATCCTTAAGTGGATATCTTTTTCTCCCTTATTTAGGCAATGAACTCGGATATCAGGTGACAGAAGCTGTATAAGATTTGTAGAACTTTTCTCTGTCAGCAAAACAGCCAGGGAGGTAGGAAGCTCTGGCATTGTGTGTTGTTTTCATTATTTCTTGGCCAGAACTATGATTTTACTCAAGGTTGGATAAAGGATTTAATCAAAGAAAATGCAATTAAAACAGAAGTCTGGGGAAATCTACAACTGTTGGCTAAAAGATTTACAGATAAATTTTATCCATAAGATCTTCATAGATGTAAGTGACAAACCTTAAATTCGTTAGGATGATACTTTTATTTATCCATTTTGTGATGTAGAACACTCCTAGACAGATCTAATCCGAGATATGATTTAAACACCCAGTACTTCATAAATCTCATATACACAGAACTAATTAGCAGTTCAAGCAAAGGAAAAATTTCAGCTCTCAGCAATATTTTAGAGGCCCTGAAACTGGGGAAAAAAAAAAAAAGTCATTAGACATTAAACCTAAAATGCTGAAGTGCAGACACAATAGTATTTTCAAGTTGGATGCACAGACATTGGCAGTACATGCCTAATGAATGTTTACTTCAGCTGTAGCTGCTATTTTAGTTGACTTTATTTTTTCAAAGACAGACATTCAAAACAAAGTTCAGAGGTGGAATATGTTTAAGATGTTATATAAAGCAGAATAGGATGCACTCAACATAAACACATCTGGTTGTTCTCTTTTTAAAACTATTTTTCATCTGTGTTGCTTGGAAAGACTTTCAGCATTCTATATCTTTCTTCTGTGCAAGATAGATAAAAAACATCACAAGGTCAAAAATGCTAATTTTTGGTGCACAGATTTAGACACTTAGCTGATCACTTAACTTGAAGTATAGTTTTCAGTGTAGTAGAACAGGTTGTGTGCAAGCACATGGTAAATTTTGAGGATTTCTTACAGAATGCATCTCTGCCTGATGGAATGCAAATGCTTATGCAAATCAGAAAATTCACTTTTGCAAAATGAACATGGACCAGTCAGGTCCTTTTATCTGTAAAATTATCATTTAGCTTTTGAATTTTTTATTAAAATTGTATTTTATAATGTGCCCCAAGGTCTAAAACCACCTTAGAAATAATAATTATATTTCAGAATATGATGATAGAATTAAAATAATCATAACCACTATAAAGATGGAAATACTTTAATAGAGTGATTTGCTACAGGGAAGTACCCTTTTTCAAGGCAGTGATCTAAACCTGAATATATACATTCCAGAAATCAGCAGGGCATAAGCAAAAGTTAAACACTATAAACATATTTAAACTTTTCCCTGACTCAGGGCCAAAACAATTAAGTAGTTTCCCCAGATTTCCACAGTAAGCCAAATACCTGTTAGTTTTTTTCTGTTAGGTGGTACTGGCATTTTCAAGAATGATTTGGTGATCTTGGTTACATTGGACTCTGCAGGGTAAGAAAAATAATTATTGCAGGGAAAGATAGCATAGACTGTTAAATTAAACTATTAGCTGCCTTTGAAATTTATTATTTACCTGACAAAGCCTCAAGTGCTTGACTTAGATATATCAGAATATGTTACATTAAAGATTACATAAAATACAAAACTGTATTGGCACTTAGCAGCTGTGTTTTTCAGCTGGAAATGAAGAGCTACTATTTTTTGTCCACATTTGCTGGTCAATTCTGCTTTTCTTTGAATTGTGTGTTTTGACTGTCTCATAGCTCTGAAATTTACAGTATTCTCTGACACGCAGGGTACTTGATGGGGCAATGGGGCACCCCGTTAGTCATTTTGTTTCGTCTCGGCAGAAGTAAACAGTGTAAAAAGGAAACATAAGAAACTTTCCAAAGGTGAAGTGGAAATTGCTAAGACACTTCTGATTTTCCACTTCTTTCTCATTCAATCTTTTATTTTTTTATTATTTTAAGCGTTACTTTGACAACACAGAGCTTCTTCTGTGCTACCTTTAATTAATGGAAACAGCTTAGTGAGAGATAAAATCCCTGATGGGAAGTGCTTACTTTCCAGTGAGGACTTTGCATTGCAAGTAGATGACAAAGGATTTTGTTTCCCAGTGGTACCAAGAAGTGAAATAAGCTTCAGTTCTAGAATCTATCTCTCTCTGATGAAAACTTCTCTGTGTATGTGAAAAACAGAATTAATTGTTGTCCCAGCTTTGCATATAAACTAAATTTCTATTATTATAATATTATTATTCATGTGTGTAGAAACTAAAATGAATCTAAAACTAAACTAAAACTAAATCTAAAACTAAAACTAAATCTAAAACTAAATCTAAATCTAAAACTAAATCTAAAACTAATCTGAATCTAAAACTAAAATCTGAATCTCATTGCGTTAGTTCTGTATATCCATATCATGAAATCTGGTTGGGGTAATGAATTAAAAAATAAATAAAACATTCTCTTTTTAAAAAAACTTGTTAGAAAGATGTAGATACAACAACCACATAACAATAATAGAAATCTCACCTACATAACAGACCTTCATGATGCATAATATCCATCCATTACACTAAAATGCATCATGGAAAGTTTGCTTTATGTGTATTGCAGATAAATCAATCACAATTATTAGCTTAATTCTGTCCTATGATTTTACAAATAGGCTGACTTCAGCTCCAAAACCATGTGAACATGTCAAGGGAAATAGAAGGACAGAGCAATGCTCATTATTTCATAGACCTGCATGAATTTAAAGATGAATGTAACTCTTTTAGTCAAGTATCAGTACACAAATAAATTTATATGCTACTCAATATCAAGCTATCTGAGGACTTCATAATGAATATTGCGTAGTTACATCTCTCCTGTAAGGCAAGAAATTGTCAATTGTCCCTTTCATAAATAAATTTAAAAACAAAAGAAGCTGGGCAGTTGCTGATTGAATTAAATTCCTATAGGACTGAACATTTTCCATCTACAGTTATCATATAGTTCGAGGTATAGACAGAATGAATGAGTTAATATCTCCATGAGTTTTAGCTGATAAAGTTTTTGCTATTGATAAATGGACATGCATATCCTTCTGAGAGTTTTCATTCTCATTTTGGAAGCACATGAGTATTGAAAAGAACCAGGAATTAATGAAAAGAAGTCAGACTGGAAGAAAAACAAGCTGTTGAGCAGTATATATATGTGGTCATGCCTATTAATGAAAGAAGACACTGCCCTGTTGATCACCCACAGAACAGGTAGGTATTCAATGGAAATCCAGCAATTCGTGTGCTAGGGATGTTATTGTTTTTAAATAAAACACTATTTTGGTATGTAAAAGGAAAATTTTTGTTTTGAAAATCTGAATCATCAGCATTAGGAATGCTTGTCCTAAAGTAGTTAATTTGCTTAGACTTTTTTCCCCTTAAAAGATTTTTTTCATTATTTTTTATTATGTAATTTTAAGTATTTATATGCATTTGTAATTCTTGGCATTTTTTAAAGCATGAAAGATCTCTTTAAAACCTTGGATGAGGTTTTACATTTTTACAAATGTCTATCAGCCTTCTCATTAAAGAAAAGAAAACTCTTTCAGACCAAGATCTTAGCAACATTTGGTTTCACTAAATAGTTTCTGGACAAAATAAACTAGAAAAGTGTGTCAAATTTTAAGGAGATAAGAGAATTAAAGGAAAAAGAATAAGACAAAGTTAAAAGTAAAAGAAGGGTAGGGGATCTATTTTGAATTAGCACATGAGATTAGGGAATAATTTTCAATTTCCCAATGTTTTCCTACAGAAATCTGGAATGTAATTGTAAAACATATGTGCAGAGCAGCTGTGATAATTTTAATTGTTTATTAGTTTTGTGCTCTTTCCCTAATTCCCAGTTTTAGGTTTGTGTATAGACAAAGTGAATACCCCTCACCACCACCACCCCCCACCCTGTAGTCAGAAGCATACACATTAGGCTTTTTTTCTGTCTTTCTTTTTAGAGGAGTTGGGCATGTTTGTGGAATTTTACAAGCTGCTACTAAGAGGTGGGACTGTAGTTGAATATAAGTATTTTTCCACCTGTCCCATTGTGATTTATCCATATTCCATGCAGATAAAGAAGATCTGTTACATCTGACAGACCTCTCTAGGCTGTGTTATAAACAGCAAGAAAGACCACCTGCCACACAGGAACTTATGCTGCATCAAAGCAGCAAAGACGACCCAATCGCAATCAGATGGCAGCAGAACTACTAAACACAGCATTTAGATGGGGTCTTAGAAAAATTAAAATATAAACCTGCAGACTAGAAATAAAAAACCTCTCAAGGACTCTCCAGAGAGGTGTAAATATTTTTCAGAAAATAAAATTAATTCAATATTTTTCTTGACTGCTGTTAACCATTTGTTTATATACACACTGCCCCCAGATTTTTATATGATTTCATCGTATCATTGCTTCACCAACCTCCATCTATGTGAACTAAAAACCAGCCCTCCCAGGCCATTGGAACATGAGGTAATTCACTCCCATGACTTACTCTACTCCTTTCAACAAAAGAAATTGTCCTTACCAAGAAAAAGAAAATATAAAGTTTTGATGACAAACAGAAACTAGGCTTTTCTTTATGTAATGTCTTGTGTATTGAAATATTTTTCCTGCCTTCAGGCAGAGAGCTAGCTAGAATAATGGTGAGGTTGAATATAATTTATTTCTGAAGGTATACATGATAGATTAAAAGCATTAAAAAATAATCCTTTTCACATTCTGCTACTGAAAGAAAGTTTAGAACATCATCTCCAAACATGTCTTAAAACTAAACCAGTGAAAAAAAAAATCAGTCTATATTTTTGGTTTTGTCTTTCATACAATTAGGTGGAAATGTTAAAGTAATATTCAGATATTTTGTGACTTAGACTCTTGGGAAAGAGACTGCAACTACCTAGGCATATCCCCGGAGCTACAGAAGAGTCATTAGAGAGTAACAATGCAAGAGTTGCCTACTATTGGCCTAGGCTGGATTCACACCAACAACTTAGAGGTGAAAAACTCCATATGCTCTTACCAGTCCCATGAGCAATCAAATCCCTCATATTTTACACCTGGACTGTTTAATGAATTGTTGCAATAACAGCAGGTCTAGGGGAATTGTGTTCTAATTAATATAATGCTGCATGATCACAACCAGCTGTGTTTAATATGAACAGAACCAAAATTGTACTTTAATTTGCTCCAAAACAGAAATCAAATAAGATTTTCTAATATCCCTCTCTCGAAAGTGAATCTCTAATAACTGAAGTGTAGGCACTTTGAGACTGACTTTTCTTGAAACAGAACCTTTTAAAGGAAACTGAAGTAACTGAAGTAAAACTGAAAAAAAACCCCTAAATTAAGTGAGAATGTAAATTTGAGTGCCATCTCCAAGGTTTGGCACAGCATTCAAATAAGCTTAAATAAGAAGAACAATAATGAAGCTGTCATCGCTAGGTGTGCATAGGTTAGTCCACCATCTCTTACAAGCTAGAGGTGTTATATAACAGAATTGACATGACAAACCTTAACAAAGTCTTTTTGTCTACTTTCAACTGAAGTGGCTAAAACACTGCTACCAAAAATGAGGAATACTGAAAGAAGATTGAGGGAGACCCCTAAACACCCCCCAGAGTTCTCATGGTTTTGTCTTTTTGTTACATTCATTTATTTATATTTATATGCAGGACACAGAGAAACAAGTAAACCAAATTCAACCATGTAGAAGACAGTCATCCTTGTGAATCTGGGTCATTCCAGAATATAAGATCCAGTTCTCATTCAAATAAAAGGCATTTATATCTCCTAAAATCTGTCTGAAATGTATATATTTAATATACTTTCCAGATAATTATACTGAATCACTTGAGAACTGGGAATAAATGAAACATAGAGGACTATTATATTCTTAATTGCATCATTCTTATCTAGTTTCTTTGATAAGATTAGTCTGAAATTTTAGCTAGTGGAGACCAAAAAAAAAAAAAGCCTCTGCCCTGATTGGCCAAGTAAAATATTAACAGATATTCTCTTTTTTAAGCATTTAACTTTCAGTTTCATTGTAAAATAAACTAATAACAACAAATATAGTAATTGTCCCTTTTATTTAATATTAGATCTTCTTCTGATTTAGTGAAATATAGACTATATCAAGCGAGTGTGCACAAAAATTAATTTCTTCTCATGAGAAATCAGGTCCTGCTGCTGTGACTTCTGCTTTCTTACACTAGTGAATTTAGAGATAAATTGTTGGAGTGGAAAGAATTTTCAGCAATTTACGAATTTGGAAAAAATTAACAGCTTAAAGAAACTTGAAAAAGGAAAGAAAGAAAGATCAAAGAGTCTACAAAGTTATAAATTAAAAACTGCTTGTTGTTGGGCTTTTGTTTCTTTCTCCTGAGGTGCGACTCAAGGAATAAAATAATTCTGAATGTTAAATTCTGTCTTGAACTATGTACTGCTCTACTGGACATTTCACATCCTCAGGAAAAAAAAAAAAGAGGAAAAAGAGGAAAAAAAGACAAACATTTGAAAACTAAACCTTTCTTGTTTAGAGATGAGTTTTACAGTATTTGACAGCAACCTTTTCTTTCTTTTAATTATCTGGTGCAGTGGTTTTGCCAGTAGTTTGCAGTTGAAACATATTGGACCTATTGCTCTTAGTTGGGTCTGTGGACATAATCCTGGGGGCACTCTTCGTAGTCCTCTGATTCTGCTCCTGTTTTGTGTCAAGTTTGTCTCTCGGAAAGCAGATAATTTCTTTTGACAAGATGCAGCTTCAAATTAAACACACAAGATAAACACCTGTGATGTACAGGAAAGTACAGACTCAAATTTTGCTCTTTGCTCAAATAGTCCACAAGGCCAAACCAAAATCTTATTGTAGACTGCTGCAGTTGGAGTTCACATTTAACTCTATAGACAACAGGGTAGTCTTGTGCTGAGCAGAGACTCAGGAGAGCTGGCCCCGGTACACAGAGAGGAGCTAGTGAGAGGAGTAGGGGAATGCCCAGCATTTTTACGGAAGATTCAAGATTCAGATCAGTCTTGATTTGAGAATAAAAACTATGAACCACTACTAATGTAAATCAACTTATGTCCTGGAATCTGACATATACATATCTCCCAAATCTTATTATAATGTGCTAAGTAACTTATATATATGTGTCAACCAACAAAGCCTGTCAGTCACTGTCTTCTAAAAAAAGAAATTTCACTTATTCCTAAGTACTCAAGCATTCCCTGGTACTAGAATGGAAACACCAGTGTCCCATTTACTTGCACAAATTGTCAGATTATCTTGTCGTTTTATGTTTCTAATACAAAGCAGAAAAGCACAATAAGAAAAGACTGAGAAATATTTCAGCCTGGAGTACATAGCAGGAGGATTAGCAAACCTTTCTGCAAGGATGAGGACTGCAATTTTTGAAACCTCAGAGCTAGATGAGGGCACTGAACTGAGGTCTTATTCTCTCTCAATGACTGCTCTGCTTCTCTTGCCTCTTTTTTCTGTTGGTAGAGGTGGGTTTGTCCAATAAAGATGTCTTTTTTTGTTGCTGCTTTTGCATGCTAGTCATCAGGGCAGCAAATCCAGTTTTTAAACACTTAGAATTTGGTTTCAGAAATCTTCTAGTCAGGTGATAGAAAATATTAACCCACTATGACTTGATGTGATGATTTAAATATGATCAAAAATCATGATGCATTAATTTTGAATTAACAGGCCTTATGCTAACTCATGTGTTCATCTACCACTGGCATAATGCCAAATTTAAAACTCTATAACATGTACTCTGGCTAATTTGACAGGAATGTTATTGTCTGATCTGGATCAAATATGCATTGTTGGATTATTCAGTGGATTTACAGATCATGAAAACACAGTCTAAGTTCAGGTCATCATTCTCCTTGCTCTGATTCATTTCAAATGCCCTAAGAGACTATAAAGAAGTTTTTAATTGTATAAAAATGTGGAAAAAAATATTTTTAACTTCATTTAAGATATTAATTCCATTTCAGTTTCAGACATGGTTATTAAATTAAATAAAAAATCTTAATAATTTTTTCAGCCTAAATCATCAACTAAGTGCACATGGACTAGTTTTGCTGAGATGTCAAAGAGGTCTTCAGAGGTGTAAACACTTTTCAACAGTTTTCATTCTGATTCATTACCTCATTTCTTTAGATAACCCCAACATTAACATTTTTTACATTCAATGACCTTAGAAATGTGAAAAAAGTCCCTGTCTGAAACAACAAAAGATTACTGAGAACAAGCCTTCCCTTGCATTTAATCTATAAAGGCAAATTGGCTACTTCATTCAGAGCATTATCAGAAGGTATTTATGTATTTCTGGTTTTATAGTGCAGTATACTACTCAGAGTAATTTTGTAGTAAATATAAACTAAACTACAGACATTTTTTAAAAGTCTCTAAGAAACGTAATGTGCAATGTTACATTGTTTGCATTATCATTATGGTACCAATTACTTATGATAAATCCATGCCACAGAGCATGATTTGAACAAATGAAACCTCAAAGTACTTAAGGCAGTATCAAGGAGGTTCAGAATATGGGGAACAGAGAACCAGGTCTTCCTCTGTATGATCATGATTCAAGTTACAGTAAACTTTACATACTTTTAAATGAGGTAGTGTTGGGGTCTCTGAGCTCAGACCACTTAAATTGCAACTTTTAGCACAACTTTTACGCTGCTCTGGAAATGCCTACGAAATGAGCTAGGATTTCATGAGGTTGGTGCTCCACCCAAGGAGGAAAGCAGGGAATCCCAAGGCCTAGCTTTCTTCTTTTTGACATCATTAAAAGTTAGGAGTAACATAATTTAAGTCATGCTGCTTCTACATAATTCTGCTACCTTCTTACGTAATAGCCTATATATTTTCCACTACATTTCAGGGAGCTTCATGATGTTAGAGGTATGCTATTTTTGGATGAAATATGAAACATATCACAACTGCTTGCATTTTTTCAAGATCTCATAATGCTTTTCAGAAGAGCTGAATGTGTAAATTTCAGTGTCCTGGACAGATTCCACAGCATATGATTATAATCTCTCCTTCTGATATTTCCTCTGAAACTCCACATAGTCCTGGTTGACTGTGCACTTATTGCCTCATGCCTTTGGGCAGCACTTCTGTAACACCTATGATCAGAATAGAGTGTGTGCGGTAGATTCAATGACTTTGCTCTTTGTTTAGTTTGGAAAACATCTTGTGGCACCTCATAAATATCTGGTTAATGTAGACAGAGATATGCACCACTGTCTACAAAGCCAGTTGTCAAGGCAGACATGCTTTCATTGCAGACGTTGTTGTATCGAGATAGCCCGGACACACTGGCCTGTTTGAGTAGGTTGCCTTAGCACGCAGGCAGAAGGGTTCCTGAATCTGTACTAGGCTTTATCCTGGAAGGCCATTGGCAAAAAAATTAGCTTTAAAGTTCTCTCTTATACATCTGAAGATGTTCTATGTTCTCACATGTAGATCCTAGCCCTCGTTACACAAAATCTATGCATACTGATCTAATGTTTGACAAAGACAAAACCAAATAAGCTATAAAATATTCAAATATGCATAACTAATAGGATCATCTACAGTCTAGTATTAATCCTGATGAAAAGTCTGTAGCCAAGAGAATGAGCATGACGGGTAATCAAATATCTTTGCAATCACAATGAGGCATATAAGTTAAGAGACGCTGTGATAAAAATCCTTTTTCTACCTCTTGAATAATAAGATTTTTGCATCTGCAGCATTCCTCAACAGTTAAATATTATTGGGTTTTGTGTGATTGTTACAATAGTCATATAAGTCATTTAGATATCTATATCAATTAGATCAAAAATAAACAATGCTACATGCCCTATTTGGTCTTTTTATTTAAATTTTTCTTGTTAAAAAAAGTTATCAGTAACTACTTTGTTCTGAAAGTTTCCTAATTCTTCGTGAGCCTTTCAAGAGCATAAATTATGGTGATTGATGCTTGCAGATGCTATTCTATATGATCACTAATATTACCTAATGATAAACTTCTAAACAATGCAACAATATCATAGAATAGATGTCATAGAACAATGTCATAGAATAATTTGAGTTGGAAGGGACCTTAAAGATCATCTAGTTCCAACCCTCCTGCCATGGGCAGGGACATCCCACCAGTCTAGGCTGCCCAAGGCCCCATCTAACCTGACCTTGAATACCTCCAGGGATGGGATGTCCACATCTTCCCTGGGCAACCTGTGCCAGTGCCTCACCACCCTCATGGTGGAAGAATTACTTCCTAATAGCTAATCTAAATCTTACTGGTAGTCTAATCTTAAAATGAAGGTAACAACTGAATTGCCAAGTGATAGAGATTTTATTGACACAAATTTACTTATAAACAAAGCAATGCATAAAATGCATTCACCCTACTAAGCAACAGATTGTTTGGGAAATATTATTTTACTGAAAAACATGCTAAAATGATATGTTTTGTATGTGATTGCTTTTTGATAACGATAAACTTGTGTAACTTGAAAAATTTATCTGAATTTTATTCTTTTCCTTGCCTGTAGATGTTCTCAAAGATTTTCCAGGCTCACAGATTTGAAAATTAGTTATTCCTAAAATAAATAGATCAGTATAATCTTGCAATTAAGTCTTCAAGCATCAATAGGAGAACAGTATAAATCTTCATATATTTTAAGAATTACCCTAAACGTTCATCTCAGCTAGTGTTTATATTATGAACCAAAAGACAGGGGTGACTAGAAATAAATCCTGATCACTGGGTTCCAAATTACTTTAACATCCATAAAGCTCAAACGTAGACACACGGTTTCTTTTCTAAAATCACCATCAACTGGCTTTGGCTTTTTTATTCCTGTTATCTTGTTCCCTCCATCGTAAAGAGAAAATAAAAACTCCTGTTCTGAATTACTTTCTCACTGTCATTCTTGTTGGGTAACAGAAGTAAATCTGGTGTAGTACCAAGAGTCTGCTCTTTTCCTTGAGAAAACCAGGGTATGCTTCACTTTTTCTCATTTAAGTAATACCTTCATGCTCATATTAAATCAAATGTAAGTCAGCATTCATTCAGTTTTTATTTTTAAAGCAATACTCTTATAATGATGCATAGATATGTATTTTAACGATAACTATGGTAATGATTTTCTCAATACTGGATGTTTTACGAAGTCAGTTTCAGAAACACTTTTTAATTATCATCCCTTAAACTGAATAGTTAGAGATAATTAGCCTTCATACAAAAGACAAAATATCAAACCTGTTTTTGGAATTATATAATTTTAACTCTGTTCTAATGATTGAGATCCTGATTTTGAGCAAAATAAGCACTTAATAACTCTACATATTTGAATAATTTGTATTCTATCCATCAGGCATATGGAAGCATATGAATTTTCCAACTAGTGTTTTGCTTTTATATTCCTGATGGATTGAATTGGGTTGTGGCACTATGCAAGAATGCTCAGAAATTTTGCTTTTCTAATATCAGTTTTTAATTGGAATGAATATATTCTATAAGACTGGTGCAGGGCATACCACTAAAGGACTATTTCACTGCAGCACATAGCATCTCAGACACTTTATGATTTTGATGACTATGTTTTATCCCAAACAAAAAAAAAAAAAAAGGTGAAAATGAAAGTTTTAACATTTGGCAAAGTATTATTCAAAACAGCTTTCTTAACATTCTGCTGCTTGCCCTACCATTAAGTACAATATGTTCTGATGTATTTTCTAACATCAAAACAGACCATGTTGCATAAACAGTTAGGAAAATTCTGTTATCAAAATTCTAAATGCCTTAAAAATTCTAAATGCCTTAACATATCAAATTATACATTGGCTAAAGGAACTACATCTAAGCAGTAAGTCACTGATAGGTCCAGGAATGGAACACAGCATTAAATGTTGGGTTGTCTAGAAGTATTATTCTGTTGATTCCTTTTGAAAAAATATTAAATGTATTTGTTGCATGACTGGTAGAAGACAGTGTGGTTAAGTGCCAGAGAACAAGAACTTTTCTATTTAGTTACTTTTGCCATGTCAGAAAGAAAGAATATATTTCTTCACACTAGTGAATTGTTCAGTACTGCTAACACCGGTGATCCATTTCCTCCAGACTCTGGGAACTGTTATAAAGGGAGATTGTTAAGAATATCATATTCCTTTGCTTTACACTTAAAAAGAAAAATGCATCAGGTTCAATACCCTAATTAGAAAGTTCACAGTCCAGTGCCCCAGCTACAAAACCAGAGTTTCTCTGTGAGAAACGTAAAGAACAAAAGGCAAATAGATTTCTTATTTAACTGAAACCCTTACTCCTGTCCGTAAATGCCAAAGGAAATTTGACAACCAAGAAATGAATGTATTTAAGAACGTATGCAGAATAATTTCCTGTTTGAATAAGCCAGTGCACCGGTAACTGAGGTATCTACTAGTCAGTGGGACTGCACAACTTTGAAAATCAAGCTATGAATTCTGATAATGAATCAGTTCGGAAATATGTACTGAAGACATTCTCAAACAGTCAATGACTGATCATAACTCACCACCATCTCAGTTTCATTTCTGTAACATCTTTCAAATAAAGAGTTTCCTAATTTACTTCAATTCATATTACAGAATGTTGCCATGCATGACGGATAAATAGAATATCTGTAAGGAGTGTATTTTATACATAGTTTATGCACCATTTTTTTTCTCTGTTCTGCAAAGTGGTTAGAGCTTTATAGCTATACACAAAAACTACACAAAATTTGGTATTAGTATCCACTGGTCTTGACATAAGCACTCATAAATTCAACAATAAAGTGTTAGAAGACCAATAGAAAGAAAAAGAAGCTAAACCTCACAGACCTGAAGACAGCTTTTCAAATGATTTTATGATTTAAAGAGACAAAGGATTACAGAAATGTTATTCCACTTTGCAGGAGCAGTAGAGTAGAAAGATTTTGCCCTAAATGTAGGAGCATCATTTGGAGAGAACAGGGGGCTAGGTGTGAATGAAAAGATCAGAGAGGTGGGAGGACAGGAATAAGGTCGTACTCTTCTCAGTTGTTAATTAATTAAGACAGACTAAAAAGCATGTTGTAAATGTTCCTGTCCGATTAGAT
This sequence comes from Cuculus canorus, assembly GCF_017976375.1. Taxonomy (NCBI): domain Eukaryota; kingdom Metazoa; phylum Chordata; class Aves; order Cuculiformes; family Cuculidae; genus Cuculus; species Cuculus canorus. Next base: position 21,062,278 of record NC_071405.1, read on the forward strand.
TTTCTTACAGAAAAGATTGCAGATTTCAGTATTTTCAGACAGTAAGTTATTTTTAGTAATTTTGTCAGAAATATTTTAAATTAATACACTAATATTAATATTCGATGCAATATATTATTTTAGATGGTAAATGGCATAATATATTATATGATAATCATACTTATAATTGCTATGTACTGTATGCTCTCTAAAAATACTACATTGCATTATAATTATTAAATTTTAACTACTGTTATTATTATCCTAGAATCATAAAATCATAGAATGGTTTGGGTTGGAAGGACTTTAAAGACCATCTAGTTCCAAGACCCCTGCCATGGGCAGGGACACCTCCCACTAGATCAGGCTGCCCAAGGCCCTGTCCAGCCTTGCCTTGAACACTTCCAGGGACAGGGCATCCACAACTTCCCCGAGCAACATGTGCCAATGCCTCACCACTCTCATAATGAAGAATTTCTTTTTAATGTCTAGTCTAAGTCTTCCACTCTCCAATTTAAAGCCATTCTCCCTCGTCCTATCACTATGTGCCCCTGTAAAAAGTCCCTCCCCAGCTTTCTTCTATGCCTCCTTCAGGTACTGGAAGGCCACTATAAGATCTCCCTGAAGCCTTCTCTTCTCCAGCCCTCATCTTCCTGACCACCCCAACAGTTCCATATCCTTCTTATATTGGGGATTCCAGAGCTGGACACAATGCTCCAGGTGGGTTCTCATGAGAGCAGAGTAGAGGCTGGGAGGTGGGTTCTTACGTTATAAACTCATTTTTAAATAGTAATGTTTAAATATTTTTATTAGCAAGTACTATTTTTTTTTACTGTTCCATTTTTAGCTCAACATTTTGAGCCACTTTGGCGTGCTACATGTTTTCACTATGGTCAGGTGAAGACCCAGAACCAACCCCTGAAGTTGTTCACACAGTCTCCCACTTTTATTTGTTTTGCTCCTCACTAGATACATTTCTGCATTGATTTGCAATGCTCTCAGATACTGCCTTTTAAATGTTTTTATTTCTATTGTTAGAGAAGTCAAAGATGTAACAGTTATGGCCTGGGAGAATGAATAAGCTAGATCATCTCTTGAAATCTCTTGTAGGTGTTCTCTTTGCCCTATTCTCATGCCTGCCTTACCATAATACTAATTAATTTCATTCCTGATACAGGATATAGCAACATTCTCCATTTATTAAAAAACTCTCTTTAGCACTGGGGGTTTCTTAGCTAATCTCATTACTAAAATGTCATTTTCCTCTTTGTTCATGTGAGGATATATTGACATAGTTAATTGTGTTGATACTGCATATTGTATTGTTTTCCTTAAATAATTCTTTTTTGTTTTTCTTTTTTTGTTTTTTTTTTTTTCCTACAGATATAGAAAGAAGTCTGTCATTCTGACCTAGAAAAACACTGCAGTCTCCAAGTAAATCACATCAGTACTGCACCTGAGGCTGAACCTAAATTCATTTCTGTAGGTGTTAACGTAGTATAAGAACAAATTCCATCTCTTAACATCTCAGGTGTAAGGAAAAAAGTCTCTGTGTGATCGTACACAATAATCTGCAGGTTTTTGTGATTTGCTATGTGGCATGAACTTTTGAAATAGCTTCTGGAAGGCTTCTGAGAACTCAAAAGTCTTAGGTCTGATCGTGCTCCTTTGAGGAGGTTGAAGATGAAAAGATGAAAGAACAATGTTGTCAGAAACCCAAAACTACCTAACCCCAGGCATGACTCAGGTGTTATACTGGTTGCAGATGTAGAAGTTTACTGCATTCTTATTAAAAGAATTCTTTAACCTCCCCACTTTGGCATATGGTTGTTGCCCTATTGATACTGACGTTGTGATTGTGAAACATACACACCACCTATGTAATTGTATCTGTACAGATTATGTATTTGTACTTGCTGATTTATATATATGTATTCAGTTGTCTCTCTTCAAAAATTTGCCTGGCAGAAATTAAGTTTTTCAAACACACTTGGCACAGTCCTGTTCTCAATAGGGTCTGCTTTAACTATCTAGACTTATGCAGTGTAAATTAGAATTTTCTTTTTATTGTCAATGTCTGTGACTTAGTTAAAGTTAATCATGTGTTCATTTTATGCTAGCCATTCATAACATCATCAGCAGTGGTGTGAATTACCTAACCTAGGATCGTAAAACCTTGCAGGATCCTATGCAGAAGTTGCAGTCTCAGTGGCCAGTTACCACACACCTGATGTTTAGAATCAGAAACAGAGCAAAGTTTAGAACTGCCAGATGAATAGCATATAAACATTTGTTAGAAATAAGAAAAGTAGTGTTTTATGGTAATAAAGACAAGCTGACTGTCTTTATACAATTCCCAGTTGTTCTAAATCTTTGCAGCTAACAGGAAATGGAACATTGCTGTTAAAGCAGACAGTTTTGTGTTTAACGTGCCTGTTCTGCTCTGTGTACCATGTCTACAATCTTGTTCAGCCAAAATACTACGGGCATTTCAAAAGGCCTCTTATGAGTTTTTTTACACAGTTTTTGGTTTATTATGTTATGTCAAATAACAAAAATATACATTATATAACAAAATTGAAGGATGAAAGATTTGTACAACAGGCAGCTTATTCATCAACACACTGAGTATTTTTGGTTAATATTCTTGGTTCACATAATTTTTAGGTTATGCCTTTGAAATTAGGTATTCCATTCCAACTTGACTAATTATGTTGGGGTTTTGAGTATGTTTACTTAATTTTTTGAGAGTATAATTATTCAATAAGGACCCTGTCAATTTTTCTTACCTCCCAAATCACCTGAGGTGACTCTAGTTGTGATGTGGGGAAGTTTTTCGACCATGTAGGCAAAACAAAATTATCTGCCATTCCAAGCATTGCTTTTATATCTCCTTTTTCTATTTTCCATCTTGGGCATATCAGCTAAATATGAGTCTTACTCTCTTCCTGTATTTCTTTATAGTCTTATATATTGTGTCTTTTCTAGAGCTGGCTGTGTTTCATTAATTTGAGACCTTCCTCATATATACACAGTATTTTCTGGCTGCAATCTTCTGAATAAAAACATTGTAGAAACATCAAGGGAACTCATGTCATACGCAGACACAGTCAGTATGGCACTGAAAAAAAAAACTTGAAAAACTTGGAAATTACCATTATGTTTTTCACTACAAAATAATTTTTTCATAATAAAGAGAAAAATCTTAGATGTAGTTTCATCTGTTTCCAAATCTAAATATAAAATTTGTGTTGACCACATGGATAAGATGTAGTTGCTCATTTAAATATGAAACTGAGATATTTTTATAAACATAAACATCCAGGAGCATTCCACCTCAAATATTGACAGAGATATACTTTTATTTATTTATTTTATTGGAGATTTCATGTTAGCCTCTTAGGGACCATGTCTGGGAAATGAAACAATACAGAGCCCCAAACTTTCCTGCAGGACATAACTACAGATAAGAGAATTTCAGTGCTGGGAGCTACCTTATTCTGTAGAATCAACTCAAGTGCACAGACAGGAAGTAGATATTGAAATAGAATTCAGGGTATATTAGTTATTTGTGTACAACTTGCACAGTATAAGAAGACAAGGCAGTAATACTTCATAAAGCAGAGAAAAAAAAGCTGAAACTAGTCTCAGTTAAAATGTGCACAGCTGAACTAAAAGAAATCCTATGCAATGTACTTGGTAGTAGTTTTCCACTCTGAGACAGGAAGAAATCTCTGGTGGACTGGAGATAAATGCAAATGAGAATTAAAAAATATCTACATCATACAATATTCACTTACTGAGCAACAGTCCTGGAATCCTAAAATTTAAATTGCCCTACAATAAGAACAAATGAGCTTTTTTAGATAGTAATTAGAAGTTCTAAAAGCAGAGTTCAACTTCCAAGACAGAAAAAGGACTAAAGTTCTACTAGACTGTAAAAGCTTAAGGAAAGTAAAATAAAGCCATCACTCAGGTGGAAGGTTTGAGTAGTTTACATAGCAGCTTAGAACAGGAAGCAGAGAAGACATGGTGATCCTGCTTAAACTGAATGTACTATTTTCTATTTTACATACACATGAAACAATTTTCTAAGCCCAGATATTACATTAAGTCTCTGAAGGAGAAAAATCAGCTCTTCAGGAGTGGTGAAATGTGCACATTCGAATGAAAAGAGTCTTGGAGACAGCATGATGAGTGAAAGCAGACAGGGGGGATTGGGACATCACCACAATTATTTTGTGTGCAATTACACCTGATACTTTCAAACAAACCAAGTGCAACCTTCAACAGCAGAATAATTTTGTGCGTCCTTTTTAAAAGCCAAGGACTTCAACTCTAGTCTCAAAAATTCATGACTTGTTAAACTGGGTCTTGTTCTCGACACAGGCCCCGTAATGACTGAATAATACCTAGAAGTCTTGAGCACATTTTAAGTTAGTCTTGGTAGGAATTCAGTGTTTAAAACAGTAGTTCTCAACTCTTTTCAGTGTATTGACCTTTATTCTTTTCTAGTGGTGGTCCAATATTGACTCATTTATGAACTTACACATTTGCAGGTTTCCACACCGGTGTGTAGCTTTGTTTTCTTAGGCACATTTAGTGAAGCCTTAAGAAGAAACCAAGGAAATCAGGATCCATACTGTCCCAGGTCAGCCCTCAAATAAGAGGTGAATAAGAACCTTAAACAACAGAAAGGACCTAAAGACACCACCCAGTTGGAAGGTACAGTTCTTAGACCCTTTGGTTCTCCCTTGTTGTGTGTAAGCAGTTTTTGCTTTGAATTCATTGTTGTCTCCAATAAGAAACCATTTCTCATGTGAGAGGTGTGAGTGTGATGATGCCTGCTTCCTATTTTTTGGAGAACTTGGGTGTTAAGAACTAGCTTCCTTTGTTTCCTTAATCAACATCACCATGGGTTTTCAAAACATAACCTCTTCACCCTTTCCAATAGGTAGCACAACAGCAGCAGCAGAGAGTAATCATTTGCTGACATGATGTAAACAGCCTTCTGTTTGAGGAATGAGAAATGAATGGCTTGATAAATGCTTCCTTTAACTGCACTGGTGTGCAAGCACTGGTGACTGGTGTTACAGATCCCATCTGTCAGCAAGATGCGTCAGAAGTGCTTAGATGCCTTGCTACTCTTCTTTACAATTTGTCTGTTTCCATTCCAAGGCTGCTAGACATATTTTCTTGTGATTTCAGTGTCAGAAGGAGAACTTGAGAGGTGAATAATTTGTGCTGCCAGGAAGAATTGAATTTGCAGTAACCTTGAATGGGAAAACACTGCATAGTTATGTATTGGAACCTAAAATCTTACTATGCCCATCAGAAAAAGAGGAAAGAAAAACAGCCACTGAACCAGCAGAGTGCTGTTTCCTTGTTTTTCTCTTCTTTCAAAAAAAAAACAAAAAAAATCCATTTTTTTTAGTACCAGTGATTTTCTTTAACAACAGAAAAATTGTTAAATATGTTCAACCCTAATAAAGTATAAGGGTGCATTTAACACCACTCCTATGACTGCTGCCTTTGGCATTAGTATCCCCTGAAAATAAGAGTACGTCATTGAGGATGGCAATGATAGCTATAACTGGAATAGAAATGTTGAATAAGTACTTCTAAAAAAAATTAAGATGGCATCATACATTTAGTAGTGCAACAGATGGCTAAAAAAACCCCAAAACAAACAGAGATTGTATGAGGGACAGAGTACTTGTTTGGGGAAAACAATATGTTAGTAAAAGAGTTCCTACATATGCCTGATACACTACTGTAGAAATCCAGGATATGATTTAGATGTGGAAGATTGTGCTGAACAGTACACAATATGATATGATTATAAAATTCAGAACAACATTCTGGAGAATAACAGTCAGAAATAAACAGTTTTTGCCCAGATGGGTAGAATTCGTATCTGCTGCAAAGAAAATACAGAGAAGAGAAAACAGCCTACGAGGTTTCTGGGGTGGGTATAAAATAACTTCCTGACACAGCTGGTGATTATGCCAACTAGAGAAGGCACCCATTAGATCTGTGGCCAAGAAAGCCAACAGCATCCTGGCTTGTATGAGAAATAGCATGGCCAGCAGGAACAGAGATATGATTGTCCCTCTATACTCAGTGCTGGTGAAGCTACACCTCAAATACTGTGTTCAGTTTTTAGCCTCTAAACACAAGAAAGGCATTGAGGGGATTTGGAGTGCATCCAAAGAAGGGCAACGAAGCTGGTGAAGGGTCTGGAGCACAAGTCTTAGGATGGGTGGCTGAGGGACCTGGGGCCATTTAGTTGGAGAAAAGGAGGCTGAAGGGAGACCTTATTGCTCTCTACAGTGACCTGAAAGGGTGTTGTAATGAGGTGATTGTTGGTCTCTTCTCCCAAATAATACGTGATAGGACAAGAGGAAATGGCATCAAGTTGTGCCAGAGCAGGTTTAGACCAGATATTAAGGAAAATTTCTTCACTGAAAAGGTGCTCAAGAGTTGGAACAGGCTTACCAGGAAAGTAGCTGAGTCACCGTCCCTGGAGGTATTTAGAATATATGTAGACATGGTGCTTAGGGAGATGGTTTAGCAGTGGACTTGGCAGTATTAGGTTAAGAGTTGGACTTGATGGTCTTAAGGATCTTTTCCAATCTAAACAATTCTATGATTCTATGAATTCCATCCAACTGCATACTGAATCATAGTAGTTTGATCTACTATCTGTTAGATATTTTTAAAATTAAATTCTGAAATAATAGAATCTAGTTTGACCAATTTATATATTTGATAAATTTTGCATAGTTTGATCAAATATTGATGTTTTGATATAAGTAAAATTATATTTTTATAATCAATTAGATAACAACAAAAAGTGGATTTTTTGCAATATACTTACTTTGAAAGTTTGGACTGTGAAAAGAGCTTCAGAAATAAACCCAAATAAATGAACACTAACAAAAGGAAATATTTTGTCTAGTATTTGTAGATACATATTTACACATGCACAGACTCACAGAAGGGCCTCCAATCCCTTACTTCCCAGATATACATGGATTCTACCTCTGTCCTGGTTTTGGCTGGGATAGAGTTATTTTCTTCATAGTAGCTTGTACAGTGCTGTGTTTTGGATTTGTTCTGGAAACAGTGTTAGTAACAAAAGGATGTTTTACGTGTTCCTGAGGAGTGCTTGCACAGGGTCAAGGTGTTGTCTGCCTCTCACACCACCCCACCAGGAAGCAGGAGGTGCACTAGAAACTGGGAGGAGACACAGCTGAAACATCTGACTCCAAATGACCAAAGGGATATTCCTTACCATATGAAATCTTGCTCAGCATATAAAGCTGCAGGAAGAAAGAGGAAGGGGAGGGACGGGAGCATTTGGACTGATGATGTTTTGTCTTCTGAAGCAACCATTGTGTGTAATGGAATCCTGTGTTTCCTGGAGATAGCTGAACATCTGCCTGTCAACGGGAAGCAGTGAATAAATTCCTTGTTTTGCTTTGCTTGTGTGTGCGTCTTTTGCCCTACATATTTAACTGGGTTTTTTCTCATCTTTTGAGTTTTCTTATTTTAATGTTCTAATTCTCTATTCCATCAAAGGGAAGTGAACGAGTGGCTGTGTGGGGCTTAGTTGTCAGCAAGGTGTTAAACCACAACAGTCCTCATTCCAAATCTCACTGAGTTTGCAAAGTTGATTTTTTTATTTCTTTCTTGATAAAAAGTCTCCATTTCTTCTTAAGCAAAATACTGGAAAATCAGGAGATCATACGAGTTTACTCTGATTAATTTCTAGGATAATTACTTAAGGACATTTTATTCCCCATCTGAAGATATGTCCACGTCATTTTGAGTTACTTTAATTAAAAGTTGTATGTCAACATGGAATTTTGAAGTGTTTTGTTATGTATGTTCTATATCATGCTTTTAATGAGAAACTGAGAAAAAAAGTAGGCTGGATAATACATTTAAAGCAAATTCAGTGGAGTTTAAAGAGGATTAATTCTCCAAAGATATCTGCTAACTTTATTCACAATGGAGCTAAAGGCTTTTCCCTTGCAGCAACTTGTAATGTGTACAAAGATTTTCCAAGAGCTATTTTTTTTGTTTAATGCGGCTGGAAACCCACCTGTGCTGATTTTTAGGTGCTGCATTAATAGTTCTCAAGGGTGTAATTTCAGACACATGTTTCATTTCTCTTGAACACCTGAAAAGGACACCCCCCCTCCCTGAAAATCATAGAATGGTTTGGGTTGTAAGCATCTTCAAGATCATCTAGTTCCAACCCCAGATGCCTTCCACTAGAGCAGGTTGCTGATATGATGGATAGTAGCTTAGTAACTTCATCTGCCACTTACTTCAGGACCTGTGGATGCATCTCATCTGCATTTAACTTTTTTATACACATGCAACACAGAATAATTACAAATTGTTCTAAACAATTTATTTAGGAACATACACAAAAATCTGTGGGCAAACTGTCAAGAAATTAATTCCTTTATTGCTTTATTCTTTTCTTTCTTTTAATTTAGATCCCTAGAAAAAGACATAATAACTGTGGAGATATTGTGGTTTAGGCTAAAGTAGAGTCAGTTTTCTAACTTCAGCTAAGTTTTGTCTAAGTAACTTTATTTTCTGAAAACTAACTGCATGTTTTTCAGACAGCGTTACTCTTTAGCAGTGATAACACTGGGCACTGGTGTGTAGAAAAGCCATCGCTTTTACCTATGCCCATAGTAACTAAGGCCATCCTTGAGCTAATGGAACGCCGTAAGTCAAAGAGACAAAAAGGTCACGTGTTCAGGGAGGGGTGGACAGGACAGGTAACCCTAATCTGACCAACAGAGCATTCCATACCATATATGTCATACCTAAATCTGGAAGGACTGTTGCTAGTATAGATCATCCACATTTCTTTTGTACGTTTGTATTTAGATGCGTGGACGCAGGGCATGAATTGAAACCCATCGTTACAGTTACTTACTCTCTTTTCTTGGGTTTTATCAACATTAAGTTTATGTGCTTGGAAACTAAATTATTTTCTCAATTGCATGCTCTTTTTACTATGAAATTATTTCTACTGTGCCCTCTGCTACTATGGGAGACCTGAGTGACAGGTAAAACACTGGGAAGTGTTCTCACTAGAACAAAAGAGTAAAGACTTCTATTACAGTTCAAGTTTCCCCTTCATTCCTTAAAAAAGATGAAAGTATAGAAAATAATTAAATTCCCTACCCATTCTCAACAGATGAGAAGAAATGGAAAAAATCAGACAGATGAGGTGAGAATGGATGTCGGCAACACCACTAAAGTGAGTTCACCCGTGGCACCCTCTAAATACCTGAGGCATTCCAAGAATAGCCTGTGTATGCTTGTGTCTTTTTTGATCTGTAAAAAAAAAGAAAAAAAAAAAAAAGAGATGACATGACAACAGCCATTTTGTTACTTGGTGCTATTTTCATCATAAGGACAGAATTCCCTGAACAACAAAATTTTCATGGGTAAAGAATTATCTTCGAGAGGGATTTCATTTGGTTTCAGTGCCAGCCTTTATATTTACAGCTCACATTTAAATAACTTTCATAGATGTGTTGTTTCATATGTAAACATCATTAAAATGTATATTTTATTTAGTATTTATTTATTTTATTGTATTTAGTTCCATGCACTGCAGTAATCTACTACATACTGCTAAAGATATTTCTTTTCATTTCTTAAAGAAAAATGGATTCATTTCAAATCTGGTGGTGCAGAAATGAATAGCCAGTTGGCTTAAGATGAGCAAGCAATTAAATAAAGGGCTCATCTACCTACCTGATCTCAGGTAACTACTTGTTCTTAGAGTTTGTGCTAAACAGGAAACACTGACAGAAATCAAGAGAAATTGCTTTAAATTTTACACAAATTAATACAAAATTATCTGATTCTGATATAAAAAATACTTTATCAGAGATCTATATTTCTGATCTTGGTTTCTGTTATTTACTGTAAAATATAATAAAAATGATAGTTTGTTACTCTTTCTGCAAAAATTTGCGTGAAGATTACCCTGACTGACACCACTTAACAAACACTGAAGTAATATGTTTGCTTTTTTAATATAAAATATAGACTGTTTAAAATTTATGATGTTTATTAAAATCTTTACAGATAAAGTAATAAGCTTGTTTATAACATTTTATGCAGATGTGTAAACATCTAAAGTTTTTCTTTTGAAAGTGATATTAAAAATACATGGTCTTATGTCTATAAATGTAAGCCATCTAAATACTTTTAAAGAACTTAAATATATATTAATTATAAGCAGCATATGAAAGTCAAACCTCTGTAAATACAATCTGAATTGTAAAACACAAATAAGAGAAAGAAAAATTAAAGCACAGTAACATATCCTAATTTCTAACTTTTGATAATTTTCAGCTCATGGTGCGTGATCATTATATGATGATATGGGCTGGTTTAGTTATTTTTTGTTACTATTACTTCCTTTGCTATCCTTCTTCCCAAAAGTATCTAAGATTTGAAAAAAAAAATAAAAGTGTCTTTCAATTCTTTAATTTAATAATCTTGAATGCTCAGAAACAAGAAAGCAAAGGGAAAAGAAGGAAGCATAAAAGTAAATATAATAGCATTTATTTTATATTCCATGATGTTTAATATAATCTCATTGGTTTTGGCTCCATTTTTTAATAGGAATCTTGAAACTGTCGGAAGTAGACTGGATTCTATTTGAAGGTTGAGAAAGATAGGTGGTGTCTTAACAGCATTTTAATATTATCTTATAAAATATGTAAAACTAAACCTCTGATGACTTCATTATAGACAATCATTTACAGTTCTGCACTTTTCAACGTAATTACCTCTTACTATACTGTTTTAAGGGAAATCAGAATAACAGATGTATTTTATATAATCTTTACCTGATCTCAGCTTTTTAGGAAGGTCAGCAGCCTGCACGATACATTTTCAAAGGAATAAAGTCAATGCATAAATACTGTTAGTGTAGCTTGATACCTTGTTCTGCTATACTTTTAATATATCTTGTAGATAGTATTGTACAAAATATTATGTATTAGCACAGAACCATCAACATGATGAGGAAGGCCTAACACTCCAGTCTTGTTTTCTGTAGTGAAGATTCCACTTAGATTCTGAACTACATTACATCTGTGTAAAATAGTTAAACATAAAAAGATTTGCTGGGCTAATGAAGGGTTGAACGAGGACTGCATTTAACAAACTGAATTATAGAGGACATGTCAGGAAAGGATTAATGAGGTTTAAAAGGTTAGGAAAGACGTGGGGTTAGTGGCACAAAACCTCAGCTATAGCTGTATATTGTCCTGATAGCAGGGTGCAAAGGCAAGTTTTTACTTCCCGGTCCCAAGGCATCTTGTGAGATAAAGAATGAAGTTTAGAGGACTTTTCCATACATTTTACAGAAAACTACCTACATCTAGAATTCAAGGTAAAGATGAATCAAAGCTTTTCTGGTAACTCAGCGGAGGGTTAGTAAAGATAAGAATCCTTCCTTTGTCTAATTTCATTACCTCTTATGAAAGTAGAAAGCTACATTTTTAAAATTATCCTTTTTCAGTCTACTCAGATCACCTTTAAAACCCACAATCTATAATAAGTAACTATCATCTATCACCATAAGTCTTTGAAAATGCATGGCTAACATACAGGTTTTTCTCAGCTAGATCTTACTACTGTCCTTCTGCAATGCAGTGCTTTATGAAATTACAGTCCTTTAAAAATAGTTGATTGCTTGCCATACTGTTTTCATATCTGTAATCATAATGTTGATTTCAGGAGAATCAGCTTTCATATAGTAATATAATAATCTGCCAGAAGTTAACATAACATCAGCTAATAAATGATTTTATGCTGACAGTTGTTACAACTCCACTGCCTGAGCACTGGAAGACAAGGGAAGTACCAGGAGATAAAATTGATTTTTCAACCTTTCTTGTAGATAATAGTACTGAACATTCATCTTAACTTGTAAGATCAAGGCTAGAATCTAAGATAGAGCTGAAGGAAGTAAAAAAAGTTCTCCAGATTGATATCATGCATTATAATCCACCTGCATGCTGTCAATGTCAAAACCAGTACTCTCTAGTTCGTACTAGTTCAGTATGAAACAGGTAACATCAATTTAGCACTACTTTTCTTGACTTAACCTAAGCACATCACATTGTAGATTGTCAAACTCTTCTTTTACTGAAGGAGTGATATTTGAGTTCAATGATATAGTCCAACAAAACATTAGCTAGGATGTCAGTATAAATTTGCACTGATTTATGAATATTTTTCCAGTCAGTGTCTACAACAAATATATTTTTTCTCTAAAATAGGCACTCTAAATTATCCATTACCAATCTTCACTGAAAACGAGGCCAAAATCAAGATAGTACACCTATTACTTTTAAGAGATTCTCATTTCCAAAGCATATTTATTTTAAAGTAAATTATTTTCATGGAGGCAAGTTGAAGTATATTGGCCCAGTGCAACAACAGACAGATATTATCATCCTAAGATGATGGCATGATCATAGAATCATAGAATCAAAGCATCACTAGGTTGGAGAGGACCCACTGGATCGAGTCCAACCACTCCTAACAATCCCTAAACCATGCCCCTCAGCACCTCATCCACCCATCCCTTAAATACCTCCAGGGATGGTGACTCAACCACCTCCCTGGGCAGCCTCTGCTGGTGCCCGATGACCCTTTCTGTGAAAATTTTTTTCCTGATGTCCAGCCTGAACCTCCCCTCGTGGAACTTGAGGCCATTCCTCCTTGTCCTGTCCCCTGTCACTTGAGAGAAGAGGCCAGCTCCCTCCTCTCCACAACCTCCTTTCAGGTAGTTGTAGAGAGTAATAAGGTCTCCCCTCAGCCTCCTCTTCTCCAGGCTAAACAACCCCAGCTCTCTCAGCCGCTCCTTGTAAGACTTGTTCTACAGCCCCCTCACCAGCTTCATTGCTCTTCTCTGGACACACTCTAGAGCCTCAACATCCTTCTTGTGGTGAGGGGTCCAGAACTGAACACAGTGTTCGACGTGCGGTCTCACCAGTGCCGAGTACAGAGGGAGAATAACCTCCCTGAAATGATGAAGGGCTTTCTCCTCAAAAGGTGTTGTGTTATCTGTTGGGTTGGTCACTCTGGTATAATTCATAAATCTGTCAGCTGTCTCCCTTCTCCTCTATGTCCATACTCCAGGCTAGATAGAATCATAGAATCATAGAATCATAGAATAGTTTGAGTTGGAAGGGACCTTAGTGATCATCTAGTTGCAACATCCCTGCCATCAGCACAGACACCTTACACTAGATCAGGCTGCCCAAGGCCCCATCCAACCTGGCCTTGAACACCTCCAGGGATGGGACATCCACAACTTCCTTGGGCAACTTGCTCCAGTGCCTCACCGCTCTCATCAAGAAGAAATTCCTCCTTAGTCTAAATCTGCCACTCTCCAGTTAATACCCATTGCCCCTAGTCCTATCACTACAAACCTTTGTAAACAGCTCCTCTCCAGCTTTCCTGTAGGCCCCTTCAGGTACTGGAGGGTTACTGTACAATCTCCTCTGCGCCTTCTCTTCTCCAGGCTGAACAACCCCAACTCTCTCAGCCTGTTCTCATACGGGATGTGCTCCAGCCCTCTGATCATCATTGTAACTCTCCTCTGGACCTATTCCAACAGTTCCATATCCTTCTTATGTTAACGATTCCAGAACTGGACACAGAATTCCAGATGAGGTCTCATAAGAGAGGAATAGAAGGGCAGATTATGTATCTTTTTAAAGGTGACAATGATAAGCAGTTAAAAGTAACAAACTTTGAGCATCTGTGCCTACATTTGTTTAACGTATTTCTACAACCTTGTGCTTTCTGTGTTTATGCAAGGTTTAATGACAGGTAAAGGCTGCTGAAACACAAGTTGTAACAAAGCCCTTGCATCTTCTCAGGCAAGAATCTGAGATGCTTACCCAAAGCCCTTGATCTCTGTTTAGAGAGTTTATTTGTTATTCACCATCTGTCACAAATCACTCAGGGCAAAACTGTGGCCTCAAGGCTCTTCTGAGTCAAATAGGAAAAACACGTATGCACCCAACATCAGAACTGAACCTTTAGTCTTCAACAAACAATCTCCCTCCATCAATCCTCCCTAATATAAAAAAAAAAAAAACACAAAAAAACCCAACATACCCAAAACACTGAATGAATTAAAAACTGAATGAAGTGTCCTTTATGATGGGACAGATATAAATTATTTTTATTCTGTTTTAATGTTTCATCCTCCCTCATTTAGATAACTTGCACTGTAAGTAATGACTTGAACCTGTCTAGGACTTGGCCCTGTTTGAAGTATATTCTAAAGCAGCTGCTTTGTTTATTTGCTTAGCCTTTTGACTTCAGATGAATTTCCTGCTGTGCATGGCAGTAGCAAGATTTGCAACAAGAAGGAGCAAAAACAAACTGAATGAGCACACAATCTGATAAGAAGACACTGATTTTCAGATATTATATTTTTGTCAGTCCTCTAAACAACTCTAAAAAAAAGTAAACTAATGTTGCTGTTAATATAAATTGATTTTGTTTATTTGGCCCATAGCTGTACGAACATCAAGTCAAAACATAGCATATATTATTTATATGTATCTAGAAAAACTATACATTATTATCTGATGGTAATATGCTAACTACAGGTGATCAGAAAGATTGTGACTAAATGTGTTTTCAAAAAGAAATGGTCAGTTATACGAAGCAAAACTTTGGAGGCAGCTTCTATTTAAGAGATAGAGATCTGAGTCATAGATATATGATGATTACGATTAACAAACTTGTTTTAAGTTTAAGAAAACTGAGGACAAGAATGTCAATTGACTTGCAAGCAGCTCAGACCCAGGCTTAATAGAGGCTAGAAGTTCCTTGTCTGTTTGATGAGATTGTTAATTGAAAATGTAGGGCAATATTGAAATAATGGTTATGCAACAAGTGACAAAGACTGGGGCTATGAAAACATAAAATTTAATCTCATCTCTCAGCAAGAATAAAAAATTAGGGAAATTGTCTGTTTTTTAAAAGTCAAAATATAATATTACAGAGCGTTCACTTGATGACAAAAGTAATAAGTTTCTAATTTCATTGTTACCTTCATCTAAGTTTGCAATATATTCTTTCTTTCCATGGAATCCTAGATGGTAATAAAGGAATAAAATTATGAAATAGTCAAGATGACTCAATGCTTCATATGTGATAGAGATATGTTTTTCATCTAAAAATTTAAAAAAGAAAAGAGAGAATACATCCGAAGAATCTGAGCTATGGAGATTGACCAGCCTGTAATACGACCCACAGGTGATCAATGGCAAAGGTAAAGCTTAGGGTATCATAAGGTTCTATGGTTCATAGACCATTGTCTTCTTACTGTATCACTTTGGCAAATAATGAAAAACAACATTACTTGCATTTCACAGGACTTTATAAGACATCTATTATTTGCTTGTTTTCTTAAACACTCATATGTCCCACAGTTCTAATTACTCTATGTGCAGTTCTTCATTTTTAGTACCTGACATTTGGCTCTTATGTTACCTAGTTGATTTTGCAAAGTTTGTTGAAGAAGTGGTAATGAATCTCCTGCCCAGTCAGACAAAGTTCTTGCCTTCAAAGTAAATTTCTCCATGAGCAGCTTAAATTAAATGCATCTTTGCCTTTCTGAAGGGATATTGTGTAAAGTTAAAGGGTTGGGAAGTTGCATTCCGTAAGGGGCTCTTCTGAGTATAAATTTGCTGGGTTTTTTTAATTATTGTTCTTTAATTTGTTTCTTTTTTGATACATTAAATTTTTTTTCAACTTCCTACAGCTGAGCAAGAAGGGGAGAAAAAGAATTAGAGGATTTTCCCAGCTTTTATTTGGAAAAACATGTCACCTCAATGCAAAGGTCTACCGTTGTCTTTTAGAAACTGTGCTTCTCCTACCTTTTGCAGCCTCTTTTCCTACATTGCTGAGGTGGCTCACTCACCACTGCAAAGACATTCAGAAAGATTAGACTCATAAGGAAACAATTGCCTACAACAGTGCAAAAAAAAAAAAATCATATTAAGGATTAGGGCATTAGCAGCTGCCTGGAAAAAAAAAAAACAAAACCAAAAAAACTCAAAAAAAACCAGAAAAAAACCTCCAAACTAAAACCAAAGCCATAAGGAGAACAGAAGTTCACTAACTTTTGCTCAGTATATATTTCCTATGAAAGATCATCACAGACTGTTGCAATTGAACTTAAGTGTTATAATTGGTTTCAATTACTCCATTATTATTTCCACCAGAGCAGCTAAAAGTCCTCTCTTCTGTTGTAGCATCTATTGTGGTTGAGGGAATGACTAAATCAATGTGTGTTCTCACAAATGACATCCTATTTAAAAAAAAAAAAACCAAACAAAATAAAAACAAAACAAAAAAAGCCTCACTATGTGGCAAGCAGACAACTGACTTGGTATAATTTCTCAGAACAAGGTAACACAAGGCAGAAAAGATTTCTGTGGTAGAATCACAAGCATTAAAATATTACTGTGACCACTTTAGTTTGTTAAGTCAGTCGTAATACATTTTCTATTAATTGGAAACAAATTAGTACCGTCTGGAAAAAACAGTGAAACATTGAACTCTAATCTCCTACTGGAACGTGCCACGCATATTATCTATGAGGCTTTTCAACATTTTCATGTACAGCTATTATTTTTTTCTTAGACTATGATAATTTTATTTTGCCCCTGGGGTTCCACTTTTAGGGAAACATTAGTCCTATTTGCAAATCTTGAACTGCTTTGAATAAATTAAGTGTGTTAATTACTGAACAGGTAATGTCAGTTTTGATAACTGAAGGGTTGTGTTTTGAAAGCTTATTAGAATATTTTTTTATCACTTCTTGTTAACTCTGTTGGGTGTCTAATTTAAGACAAGTGTTTGATCTGCTTACATATTTTGAGCTTGATATTTTGTAAATAGCCTGTCTGGATGTCTACCCATTTTAATTCAAATTTTAGTGTACATGGATAGCAGATATTTGCATAAAACTCTACAATTCTATTGTGTGAATGCCTGCTCAATACGACATTGAGAAATACCTTCTAAAAAAATGCTGTAGTATTCTTACGCAATGTGATAATGTCGGTGCAACCATGTGTCGTAGCGTAGGTGTTATCATGAAGGTGCTTGAAGTAAAACGTCGATTGTCTACAAAACCCTTAAGCACGGTCAACTCTTACCTCTTTCATCCTTAAGGGTACTATATTCTAAGCAGAAGTGGTATGAGAGAAGTTGAATAGGTCAACTGGAAAGGAAATATGTTTTTTTTCGTGTTCTGATGGAACCACTGCTCTGTACGTTTCTTCGTTAGAGATTCGCCTGTTCTACAAAGCTTTTATGTAGCCATCTGCTACAAAAATACACATTTTCACCAGACCTGAGCTCCTTGGCAGGAGTAAGATGTACCAAAGCAAGGACAGCATGATTGACAAATCCAGTTCAAAACTACAGCTTTCACAATTTAGCTATGTATGAAAGGATTGAAGTTTTTTTCAGGGCTTTGTGCACATACACCAACGTTCACATATGTGGGCGCTCTTATTTGCTGCATGGTCATAGCTATTTTTGAAAAATTTTCTTGTTGATGTACTGGCAAAGGTTCTCTGTTGGATTAGGACTTCATTTTAGGTTGTTCTTAGCCATTTCAGGCAGAGAGTCCTGCTGGTGTTTGCTAAGACTGGTAGCAAAGATGCAATTAGTATATAATTATCCTTCTGTTACTTTTTCATTTCTGCCTTATTTAATTCTTCAGGTTGGAGACAACATCCCTTTAAGAACAGAACTGAATTTATTCTTCTGACTTTCTATTATCATGTTTTGGAGAGAAAAAACATAAAGTCATTTGCTTACAATTTACATTTTTTTACTATGGCAAGGGAAGCTGCTAAAAATAAAATAATCATTTCCTTATTTAAATAGTCAAATATCCTTATTTTTGGTTATTTAACTTCAGACAATTTAATTAGAAAGTTATACAAAAAGTGAAACTTTGAAAAATCAGAAACACTATTTGTAAAATTGTTCTCAATACACATTCCATTGAATATGTATAATTTCCAAAACAAAATATTAAAAATTAAAATTCCACGATCTGATAATCGTGGAATTTGCAATGAATCCCAGAAGACTACAGATGCATCTTCCTACAAAATGTCTGGGTGCTGGAAATCTTATCCAAAAAAGTGAAACATACTTGTCCTTTACTATTCAACTGACTAAAATAACAAATTAGACAGCTAGATTGGTGTTAATATACCAGTACTTTACAGGGAAAATTAATAGAATATAACTAGATTGAAAAGATCTCCTTTCTGATCCTGGGCCCAAATTCAGAACTGGATACAATTCCTTTGCCATGAAAAAAGCAGTTTCACTACTTAAAGCCAGGGAATACCAACTTTTAGATATATTGTTTGAGATTTTTACTGTGCAAAAACTCTGACTTCAGCCGTTAGATTTTATGCATGAAAGATTATTGCTGTCAGAGATTTTATTTTTACAGCATAAGGCTTATGCTCCTCAGTAAACTGGTGAAATCCCATATTAATATTTTGATAAAAAGTCAGTGTTTTTTTAAGAACATTTTTGTAAAGGAAGTATATTTGTGGATTCCACCTAAATTGTCTGCTAAAAAAAATGACCGAAGAATTTGGTCAGTACCTCTTAAATCTTCATCTGTTTTCCCTTTTGTTTATCATATATAGGATTTCTCCAAAGAACTGAATCTTAGTTCAGAAAAACAGTAGGTTCGTTACTAAGATTTTCTAGAAGATTTGAAATTAATGCCTGTTTTAAAAACAAAGCATTAAATAATCATCATTGCTAGGCTTCATAAGGTATAAAGACTATGACACTGTAATAAAAATACCTTACAAAAATATATGATAAATTTTAAAGTAATAACACTATAATACAATTTCATAGCTCTCTCAAAATCTTTCCTGTAGATTTAATTTTCTGTTGTCTACAAATATGAAAACTCCTAGGAGATGAAGGATAATTGTTTTGAATTTATTTGCCTCTTTCCTATTGTCATAATTTTTACTATCATACTGTGTGGCTTTGTGATTCTTACTTCCTCAACCCTGTACTCCACAACTCTGGTGGAAAGGATGGATCTCTCACTGATGAGTGCCAGGTTTCCAAACATCTTTGTTTTCTTTCCCATGAGTTTTGTGACTGTTGTTGTGTTTATTCATATGCTGCCCAGACAACAAGGGAATTCTTCTGACAGGCAGTCTTTCTTCCTTCTCCCCAGCTGTGCAGTAGATTCCCCCCACCTCTATTTTTATATCTCTTTCATTGTTTTCCTCTGAGCTGATCAGGTCTGTCAGAGAAAGTGAGCTGTTAAAAGTTCCCATCAACCTAAACAACATACTGAAAAAAGGGTTTGCTTCTTTTTCCACCTCCTTTTTTGCACCGTCTAGTTTCTTATTACTGTCAGACTTCGATAAACATATATTTACCATAAACACTTTTTGAGAAAGATTGTCTTTAAAATTGATTATATGATACAAAGCTATTTACTTTTAATTTAGAAATGGGGGATGATTAGACACCTGAAATGTGCTACTTTTTGCTCTCTTACATGCATGTTATTATTGGCATTGGTAAAATCTATAGGATGTAAAATATTAAATATTAATATTAATTGTTAAACAGTAATAACAAAATATGAAACATTAAACTGTTAATTTTATGCAGTTACATCTTGCTTCAAGAGGCTATTTTCAATTCACAAGAAGGATTACTTTGAGGAAAAAAAAAACAAACAGCAAATTATTCAAGGAAGACTTGAAATGCAATTAATATCTCAAGAGGATGGAATTCCTCCCGAAGACGAGTTAAATTGTACTGATCCAACATACATCGTACCAGTATAACTCTTTCTATATCAGAAGTAATGTAGACAGTATTATTGTAACTTTAAAAGTCTTAGTAGTAGTCATAACAAATTTGGGGTTTTTTTTCTGGTGTTTCCCTGCTAAAAACAATGGCTACTATTTCGAATTTTATTTCATTTGAAAGAGATACTGTCTGTATCGGTAAAGAGCAAGACTTAAAATTACTTACTCTAGACTTCTGAAAATATACAGAGTAGTGGATATCAGGAACACAAAGTAGCCAAAGGCTGGTGAAAGTTGCATTAGATAAATAACTCTTAACTTTTTCAACAAAATCTCTCCTAACTCAACAACAGCAGCAAATATTCAGCTTCCCAAGAACACCCAAAATTTTGCCAAAACGCTTAACTTAAAATAAATTAATTCAGAATCAAACAAGGACAAGAAAAGAAAATTAATAAAAAAAAAAAAAGAGGGAGGCATAAAAGAAAACTTGGGAGGGACTTTTTACAAAGGCACATAGTAATAAGGACTAGGGGGAACGGCTATAAAATGGAGAGGGGAAGATTTGCACTGGACATTAGCAGGAAATTCTTCACAATGAGACTGAGATCAGTATTATTTAACATCTTTGTCAGAGACACAGACAGTGGCATTGAGTGCATAGTCAGCAAGTTTGCAGATGACGCCAAGCTGAGTAGTGAGATCGATAGTCTAGAAGGAAAACATCGAGAGATACCTTGTCAGACTTGAAAGGTAAGACCATGTAAACCTGATGAAATTCAACAAGACCAAGGGCAACATTCTGCCCCTGGGTTGGGGCAATCCCAAGCACAAATACAGAGTGAGCAGAGAATGGATTGAGCAGACCTGAGCAGAAGGACTTCGGGGTGCTGGTGGATGAAAACTGGACATGAGCCAACAATGTACATTCATAGCCCAGAAAGCCAACAGTATCATGGGCTTCATCAAAGGAAACATGACCAGTAGGTCAAGGGAGGAGATTCTCCTGCTCTGGCGAGACGCCACCTGCAGCAGTGCAGTAATTCAGGTGTATCAGTAAGAATTTAAATATTAAAAAAAAAAAATATTGCTCATTACAGGATATCATTCATTCTTGGCAGCATGGCAGTATGGGATCACAAAATCCAAAACTGCAGAATGGCTCTGCCTAAGCAGGTGGAATTAAAATTGCATTTTTTTTTTTAATTGATTCCTTGAGTTTGCAATAACTTTGTAATCACCTTTTAAAATAGTGTGAATGTAGAAACGTGGTTGTGAGTGCTCCTGTATTATAGCCAAACTTCTGTCGATATTACTAATGAAAGATGTTAAAGATTATACCCAAACTTTATTATTAAAAATGATTTATTGGAGAAAGTAATTAGGGGCACATTCCACTAAGGATAGTGTATTAAAGGATGAGCTTTTTATGTTTACTGAAAAGCATTTCAGCTTTCATTGTTAAAATGTTAGCTTTTCCTGTTTTGTGGAAAAGGCCAAGATCACACAGTC
This sequence comes from Cuculus canorus, assembly GCF_017976375.1. Taxonomy (NCBI): domain Eukaryota; kingdom Metazoa; phylum Chordata; class Aves; order Cuculiformes; family Cuculidae; genus Cuculus; species Cuculus canorus. The sequence goes on from NC_071405.1 coordinate 21,083,691, forward strand.
TCTGCAAACAGCTCTCAGCCTGGGACAATGTACTTATCTTATAATTACAGAAGTTCAGTTGCTCTTTATCGTATCTTCCTTTTGTCTGCCATTCTTTACCTCTTTCATAAATAAAATAAAAAAAAAACCAAAAAACATCTTAACTTGTTCCAAGACTTAAAAACACTCCAGCTGTGGGATTTGGCTTTAGCTCATATACTCTGATACCAAGGTTTAAAGTAAGAAAGCTAGCTCTGCAGGACGGAAATAGTAAGAACTACAACAACAACAAATTATTTGATTTCTTTGATTCACTGAATGGAGAATATGAGAGATTAAAATCTCCAGTATCCAGCTGATATATACACACGTACATTTATAAAGTCAACTTCTTATGCTCTGATGATAAATGAGATCCTTAGCATGGTGAGTATTAAAATACCTTCAATGAGACCAAAAGCAGGAGTTTGTTTTATTGGTTCTTCAATACAACTTCAACACAAGACTTTTCAATGTGGAAAAGTCAATATTCCAGAACATGTTTGGTCTTCAGTGTTTCATGATCTTGACTTATCCTGATCTCTGTGAGCTCTAATTCTGTTGGCACTGTCACAGAATCACAATGAAGGCAACACTGCTCAACTACCAGAAGATTAAATATTGTGGTTTTAAATAATGTTAATTGTAACCAAAAGATTCAGTAGTTGGACATTCCATGTATTTTATTCATGGTGAATCAAATGATTTGGCAGGGTTGCCATTGTGATTAGGTAGCCAGAGATTGTTTTATTTTTAAAATACTGTGATAAGCTTTGTGTGTACGTGGGTGGGTGGAAGGGTGGGTGTGAGCAGCCATGGATCAGTGGATGTCTATGTAAACACAACAATGTGGTAGCCAAAGCCAAGAAAATGAAATGTCACTTTTTCCTATCCTTAGGAGTTTTATTAAATGTGAGGTCAAAAAATATCGGCCAAACCAAAAGGAAAAAAAACATAAACAGCAATCTGCGATAGACATAGCTAGCTATTACACATAGCAAATTCCTCTGGGGAGGTATTTGATGCACATTTCTCTATTACATAGAGCCTGAGGGAAGCTGTTGCTGTTTCTGGAAGCAATGATAAAAATATATATAAGGCTTAATCATTTTGATTATATTTGCTGAGCCATTAATAGTGTGATCCCAGAATCAAATAAAGCGCCTCTACTCTGCCACAGAAATATGTCTGTGTCCCAGATAGAGCACATTGTCAAGGTAGCATGCAGGAGAGAAATCTTCTATACCTGTCTCCTCAGCACTACCAATCCACCTTCTTGCATTAGCATACAAGTCACAAAATACGTAAGGACTTTAAAATCTATTTTATGTTGTTTTATAGAGCTTGACAAAAATTCACATTTGTCTCCACTTTCATATCTGTATAATCTGTTCCAGAATTAGCTTAAAATTTCTTCAGATGCATTTAAAACCTTTTGTTAATAACAATAATATTTACCAACATGGGGCATAATTATCAGAAATATGAATAAATATGAAAAAAATATTAATTTTAATATTAGTAACATTAAAGTAGTAACTTTATTGTCAGTGCATTAACAATTGATATGTTTTCATGTGCTCATATCTAACAAGCAGTTCAAACATTTCCCACAAATCAGGAATCCAAAAGGGATTTCACTTTAAGATGTTTTGAATTTGTAGCTAGTAATTGTAAGATTAAAAAAAAAAAACAATGAACCAAACAAAAGCCTTTGGCATAACGTTTATGGTTATGGGATTTCTAAAGGTAAAAATAAACTCTTCTGAAGCTAAGCCAAATATAGCTAGGAAAAACTAAAGAAAACAGGCAACTGTTCCCTATACCTTGGGGCTCTTTGGAAAACTCTGTCTTAAGACACACCTGATGGGATTTAACATCATAACATCTTAAAGATATCAAAATGATATGTATGAAACACACTAAGCTGAACCTTGACATATTTGGAAATTTAGTTTTTTGTTTGATATATGTTTATCACTCAGGTATCTGGATTGGGAACTGAACAGAAAATGTAATGTGGTAAAAACTCTCTGGTGAGATATCTTGCATCTATTTGTTCTTCTAAAATGTAATAGTGGTAAGTACATGACATCCAAAATAAATGACAATGAGACAGCTAAAAAAAAACTTGAAACCCAAAGAAACATTTCAGTTTGAATGATTTATTTTGTTATGAGAAAAATGCAAATGAAAATAAGAACAAAGATAATGTCTCTACTAGAGAATACAGTGCATACTTACTTGTTGTACGCTGAACCAAGTTGGCCTCACAAATCCCTTACAGACAGTAACATTAAGAAGTGTACGTACAAAGGAATATTTAGCCCTTCCACCTCATCTACTATTTCATAGCTATGTGCATCTCAAGAAAGAACTCATGCATTTAATTTAGATTGTGAGATTGTCTTCATTGAGTTCATTAGTGCCAGGGCCTTACGAGAACTGTCTTCATCACAATATTTTCTAGCACTCACAATTCTAGCTAAAAACATGTGTCTTTTTACTTTAAAATGGAATCCTGATTTGACTTCTTGGAAACATTTGAGTGATCCAAACTTGTTATACTCCCTTGACCTGATCATTTGTTTCAAGTATGAAAATGTCAAGCCGGTTTAACAGTCATCCACAGACAATGTCTGCAATGGACAGAAATTCAGAAATATTGTTTGTTATACTGAAACTCTGAAATAAAAAGAAACCAGCACATACTAAAAATGCTATGTATTAAAGGCTTTTAAAGATGGTCTGTGGTGTAAAAAGGACTGGCTTACCATGAGCTCTAACCAAAGTTTTTGAAAGATAACAACTTACTTTAGGCAACATATATTTTCACTTAGAAAAATATTTTTTCTGCCTCCTCATTCCAAAAGGTGAAGGTCTTGAACATGTAGTTAACTGCTGGCACTGTATAAAATATTACAAGCCCATCACTGACGTAAAATATTTGAAATAGCTGATACTGATGAACAAAAATTGTTTTGACTAATGTAATTGTTGTCTAACATTTTTGTTTAAAAAACAGTTCCAAAATGCAAACAAAAAATGTTTTATTCTGCAGTTTTTAAATGTATTTGGTGAAAGACATTTCAGTCCTTGCTAGGCATTTTCGTATGTTATCCACCGGGATAGCAGTATCTGTTCTAGCTGTTTTGCTGTTTTGGCTATATGATTAGCAACTTTTTTTCCAATTATCTGTATAACTTTCTAAAAACTTTTACATACTAGCTCAAATATCCATGTGAGTAAATATTTGCAGTTCTTTCTTTACCTTCATTTTTGTTTCAATCAAAATCTAATGCCCATGAACATTCATAAGGGATAACCGATGTTACTGATAAGTTTTCCTCTGCTCATAGAGACAGTACAGGTCTTGGCAAGAGAAACATGAATAAGACCCCAAGAACATAATAAAAGGAAAAATTCTCACAATATGTCTCACCTACTGGTATTTCCTGATGACTTATGAAGTTCAAGCTACTTTTCTCCGTATTGATTTCTCTAGTCTTACTAAAGTGAAAGAGATAATATTCCTCATAAAATATTGAGAGAAAAGAAAATCTAGCATGCCCTTTCTAAGCTAGTAGGGACTTTCTGGCATAAGCTCAGACAATTTTTAAACACAAGCATTTTTATACTTCTGCTTTTGGCATAAGTTCCTCCCTTCTCCACTAGTAAACATAGCAAGTTTGTTGGTTTTCAGCAGAGCTTTATGTATTTGACACTTTACAAGGCTCTTCAGGATCTTCTCAGATGAAAACCATTAGAGAAAAGGCAAAACACTATTAGTATGTTCAAAAGTGGTTTAATATTGTGGGTGTTGGGCTGTATGTCTGTACATGTGTATACATATAGCTGCCTCACTCTCCTGAATGTCCATAGCTATCTGGAAAAAGCATCTGTTTTGAATACGTCTCCAATTTTTTTTTCTGACATGAGCAAAGCCAAATTTCCAGACAGAAAATGTGAAGCATAATAATGTTTGAGAACTGTTTCTTAATCAACTTTCTGCTTGAGTCACAGCAAGGTTTTGAGCAAGTTTTGATTTCTTAGTCTCAGGTTCCTCAACTATATAACTCAGATAGTAACTTTCAGCTGTCTTGCACCTAAAAGGCTTGTCTCTCCCAAGCATGTAGAGAACTTAAACACACCATGAGTAGTCACAGCATGGGAAAAGCCTGGCAGGTCTCTGAATGACTCTCTCACTTTGGGTGCCCTGTGCATCCCCCTTGAATTAAATTCTACTAATACTAGTCTCAACAATACAAAGTAGCTTTGTCCAGGGACTTTCCAAATAGGTTTTCCAGCTTCTACAGACTTTTTTGTTGAGAAAATATCACACGCAGAACTTCCAATTTATTACAAAGAATTAAAAGGGGAATGTCAGTTTGCAAAACAAAGTCTGAGGCTCAAAGCATGGGAGAGTATTATGTGACCAGTCTCCATAGCGCTAAAAAGACAGTAAGCAACAGAAAAAAAAAACGCTGCAGCAAGAGCGGACTTCAGTCATATTCAGCTGAGCACTTGAATTATAATCTCACTAAACTGGATAAAAATGGGACTTTCTCTAGAAGCACATTTGATTTTGTGTTAATAAGGGGTCTCACTAAACTCTATCCACGTCCTTCTGTCTGAGCTCGCAAAACTGTTAGTCTTTCTTCAGTCTTCCCTTTTCTTATTTGACTCCAAGGATTCAGTACATCCTCACTCTTACAGAAAGATCACACTTGAGAAAAAAAGGCAACTTAAAAATCATTTAAGCTGAAATGACAATAAAATATATTTGTTTTTTGATAAGTGGTGGTAAATATTTTCTTGTATTTGTAGAATTTAATTCTTTCTTCTTCCTAATCACTCAAGCCCTACAATAAACTCTGTTATTTTCATAAGAAATAGCTTGAGCTAAAAAATGCTCTTGTAAGCAAAGCTTTTTTTGATCCTCAGACCTTGACATCCTTGATCTTTACTGTACATGTGATTTGGATAACTGTGTCTTTTAGTCATTAGTTGGTAATGAAAAGGTGAATTTTTTAAATACACAGCGGAATCCAGTTTAGCTTGTGTGGGAGATATGACAGAAATTTGGACCAAAAGGCAGAAGTTTATCTAATATTAATGAACTTTTAAACCTGAAAATACAAGACTGATAACAAACATGTTGTTGAGATAGAAAAATATTCATTCATCTTTAAATCTTTCACCCACACCTCCCCATCTATCAGATGGCAACAGATGCAAAATGGATTTTCCCAACTTGCTCAATCTTCGTGATTTAATACATAATTTTTGGCCACCACTTCACAGAAAATGCTTTCTCTACTAAGAATTTCTAGCTCTTATCTGAGAAGGCTGACACATGATAACACAATACAGAGTGTGGAAGTTCATCATTTTACTGATGAGTCAGAATTCCACATCTAATAGTAATTAACTTCATTACACAGTGTCTGATGTTTGTGCTCTTCACAAAAAAATATGATTCAGTTTTTTGGATTTTTTTCATTGAATTACTCCACATGGATCTCCCTTGTTAGTTGGGCAGAGAGGAGATGTTGGATCCTTGCAGAAAAATGTTTCCTCTTAACAAATGAAACTGTTGGGTTTCTGCTTTTATCTGTCTTTTTTACGTAATTAGCAGATTTCAACTTGCAAATTCAGCATTTCTTCATCAGCTGACAAGTTCATTAAAAAAAAAAAGAGATGTGAATAAATAGCTATAATGAAAATAGCTCATAGTCAATCTTTGCACTACATAATGACCATAACAGATCAATAATAATTTAACAGGATTGCTGAATTATCTTTTCTATTAAGGACAGTAACTTGCATCGTAAATGGAAAGCTAAAATGTTACATATGGGATTTTATTTAATCTCTCACTTTATTTCTTTGAAAATATGGCATGTGATTTTAAAACACAAATGATAAGGGCAGGTACTATAAATGTATTTTACAACATAATAGCAAAAATCTGTTAGACTGCTTTTCACTAAAGGTTGGTTGCAATTGTTATTATTTCACACTTGTAAAATTGCAGGTGAGAGATACATGTTCTTAATACAAAAACAAAAGTTCATTCAAAAAAATTATGGAAGAACAGGATAGGAAGGTAATAGGGATGGAAGGAAAGTCAAATTTAACAATTGCATTTTTCTGCTATTATTGAAGTGCTTACCCAGCTTGATAAAGTCTATATCATGCTCATCATCTTTGATAAACATATTTTCTGAGCAGCTGTCAGAGCCCAGTGGCTTCACGTGACTGGCCCAGCTCCTACCTCACCAAGCAGCACCTCTGACATCCACCTGTAATATACAGCCCCCACACATGGCAGCCACTTCTCTGAAAGTACTGAAGGCACTAGACTGGGAAGCAACGTGGATTTTATTCTCAGATTTAGCACTTATGGGAGGGAGAGGATGGAAGGAATTCCCTAGCTTTGTTTCCATGTCTATTATTTATCAAGTACATAAGTTCTGAAACAAAGGGAATGTTCTTTTCCTAAACAAAGGATCACACGGTATCTTTCGCCAAATTCTTTCTGAGTGTTTTTGTTACAATTAACAAAAATCTATTGCAAATCTACCATGTACTGCAAATCTCACTGCATAAAATACACACAATAAGAAAATCTGAATTTCTGAATTCTTCAGATGCATCACCATGTCTGTACAACCATTTCTTAAGTGGTAGAGTGGATGGGGCCTTGGGCAGCCTGATTTAGTGGGATGTCCCTCCCCATGGCAGAGGGATTGCAACTAGATGATCGTTAAGGTCCCTTCCAACCCTAACTATTCTATGATTCTATGATAATAAGAACAATTTTTTTTAACTTCTTTATTTTTTTCATTTTTGGTTCTTGTTTTATTAGCTCTAAGTGTAATCGTTGGCTGTAGTAATAATCAGAGAGAAATATTCAGTAATAAAAATGTTCTTCATTATAAGTGAGTGTATATATAATATAAAATATAAATATAATATCAAATACAACAATCACATATGCTAAGTCTGGAGTTGCACTATATAAGCAGACTATGCCTCTAAGCCCATGTACACATGAGCAATTCGCCTCTATCTCCTATTCAATAACATTTCTTGAGAAAGGCCACATAAGACCAGAAAATACAGAAGTGCAGGATGAATAAAATTAATTAGTCAGATTAATAATACTGAAATAAATTTAAATCAGAGGTCAGACCAATAAAATGACCAGCTTTTCGTAGGAACTCCGGTCTGCCTATGATTTTGTATGAGTAAAATTAATAGCTTTTCAATATCGTTCTCTGAAAAATGTGTCACCAAGCAACATAGCCTTCACTTTTAAATCTGAAGTGAAAATAGGATCTGTCTGTCATTAACCTTGCAAACATATTTTGGAAATTTTGTGATGCTTTGGCTGGCTGATGTTTCCTAAATTCCAGGAGGAAAGCTCTCTTTCCTGTATTCTGCCATAAATAACATCTTTTTCTTTATGTATTTCACTATTCAAAACACTTTCTAAACCTGTCCAGCGAAGCTGTCAGGGCAAATGAATTGTTCTCCCCTGATGTTTGTTATTAACAGATTGTATACTGATAGGATAATAACCTCTTTATTCTTACATGAAAGGCATTCTTGTGAGCTGGATTAAAACTTGAGATATAAAAGACGTGCTCTGTGGATAACTTCCAGGCTACTTTACACCGCATTGCTCCTATAATTTTGTGTTTGTTATCTTGAATGAGTGACAGTAACCACCAATCACAAACTTAAATTTACATGAAATGAGTACCACATGTAGGATGCATACTTCAGTCTGGGCAGAGCAGGGGCAAATCGTTGTAGCCCATGGAGCTGTGTGCAATTTAATATCAAGTGCCATAATTTGAATATACAATAGAAAAATGAGACTAATATGAAAAATAAACCACTTGTCATAGCATGTGTTAGTTTCCAGCAAGGTTTTGGGGTGGTTTTGTCAATTGAGTGCTTGTTTGTTTTAATATGTTAAAATTATCATTTTTCTTCTATAGTGGACAACGGTACATGTTTTTAAAGTATGTAAGCTATTGCTACTCATTTGAAGATTTGAAAGAGAGTGGCAAAGGTTTTGCTAATAAAAAAATAAACTCCCTAAGATCATTAGGAACCTACAAATGAAAATGTGAATGACAAATAACTTTATCTAAAAGCAAGGACTTTCAGTATCAAAAGACCTTTTGTTCAAGCTGAAAAGGACCAGAGTTCAGAATTCATTTGTGTTTCTTCCATATCACTGAAATACAAAGTACAAGAGAGCAGATATCCCTTCATTCTTGTAAAATGGTAGAATTTTGTTCAGGTTTGTGAAACCTTGCTTTGAGTACCTAAAAGACAAGTAAATTATGATCTTATTAAGCGTGCATTCTTCTTATAGTCAATCTAATGTAATAGACAATTCACCTTGAATCTGAATTACGAGTTCAGAGTGTCTATCTCTAAATTAACTGGAGTGGCAACATACAGAATTCGCAATTAGTTAAAGTGATTGGAATTACATGTCAGCCCCCCCCTGAAGCTACACAGGTGTCACTTCAGTCAGTTAGACAATCTGAAATCAAAATTTCAGTCAGCATAAGGAAAACAAAAATGCAGACTGATCATCCTGTTTCTGTCATATCATTTCTTGTGGGTAATACTGACATTTATGTTCTTTAAAAAAAATATTTCATGGATTAAAATATTTGTTGTTTTTTGTGTTTGTTTTATGAAAGTTTCCAGTCTGGAATATTTTAGTTTCAAGCAGAAATATTTAAAAATGTGCAGTCCTAGGACATAGCAAGAATTATAATGTAATTTTTTGTGTTTCCATTGCACTCTCATTAGGTTAAAGTAAAATGTTTTTTATGATGTATTGTTTGTTCTTTCCAACGTAATTCAAAATGCACTTAAAGAAAAGACATTTTTCATCATATATATTTTGACACTGTAAAGAAACCATATATTTTGCTGTTTAAAGGAAGGTATAGATAGGGTGTAGATAGACATATAGAGGATGTAAATACAGATTTCTTTTTTTTTTTTAAAGGCAAATTCCTATTAGTCCTAACAGGAGTTTCTATGAAGTGTTTTCAGGATAATTCCTGAACCTGTTGGAAGCTCAGTATGGACACTATCTTTTTAGCATCTTGATGTCATGACAATGTTAATTATAGTATTTGGATGTAAATCTGAGGGATTTCTGCTTTGTGCTCCATTACTTGGTGAAAACATCACCATACGACACATCCTGCTACTTATTCAGTAGTGCTCTTCCTGATCTTCAGCTCTGGCTGACAAAATGTTTACATTCCATGTTCAGTGATTTAGGAAAACAATAAAGATTAACTTTCTGTTATATGTTGTTTTGCAACTGCAAATTTGGACACCAAATATACGTTCTGATAGGTTTCAGTTCAATATCTTCTTTACATTAACCTTGATGTAAATAGAAAATTTGATTAGGTGCCTTCTTCAATGCAGTAACATTCCTGAAAGTTTTCCTTAATGATTTGTACAGACTAGGTTCTCCACAGATATGCTGAAATTCAATTCCATTTATATCAATGACAGTTTTCAGACACTGACAATTTTTCTACTAGGTGTGTTTTTAAATTTTATTTTCTCATTTCAGGTATATGTACATTGACAGGTAAACCACACACATATATATATATAATTTTTTTATAGCTCCATGTGTTTCAGGAACATAAAAGATAATAATTTTATGTCAAACACAGAAGACAATAATTTAACTGACTATTTAAAAATAACATGATTTCAGATACATTTCTCTTTCATTTAGCTCTCAGATTATGATGCACTTTTATATGAGGCACAAGCTCAGAAGTTATCTATTTGTTTTGATCTCTCTAGCAGTGATATTTAATATACTTGATTATTGTCTTCATTCAGTGGCCTTAATATTTTTCTGAGCAACTTCAAAACTGAAAGGATATCAAAAAGTTCCTACATTAAACCAAACAAACATGCAAACAAACAAACACTTTCTATTTCACTGCATTTTTAAGATGTTATTTCTTCAGTGTATAAGATTTTCAACACCACACACCCAAGAAAATAATTTGAAGTTCCAATCTAACTCTTTCCACAATTGCTTCCCGAAGGCTAAAGGCAAATATACAAATTATTCTGCTTTCTTCTGAGGTTTCAAAAATTATGACCAAATTCTTCATCTCAAAACTGTCTACACACAGTTATTTACTGCTACTATCAGTTTGGGAAATGAGTTTACTGTCTATTTGTTGGTAACAGCTGCCATTCTCATAATTAATTTTTTCACAAGTTTTTAAAAACTTTATTCTGAGAAAGATTTTTGTGGGTACCCAGCTTCATTTTCTCTGCAGCATAGATCAACAACAGCTTACTTATTGAAGATTTTATAAATATGACCAGATGACAAGATAAGCATTTTGTTGCTTAGTGGCTTGATAATCAAATTAGTAACGTCAGTTTAAAGGGGTGGATTCTTGGATGAATGGATCTGGAAGAAGAATTTTAATTTTGCTTTTCAAATCATATACATAAATCGCATGCAATTATAAAGAAAGTTGATGAGGTGCTTTATAATGAGAAAGGTAGAGAACTAGAATGAAGAGTCCCCATTCCCCTTAAGAAAGACTGACTGTCTCTCATGCTATATACTTAGGCGCATAGCAAAGAGATGATGTTGAAGTTAATATCCATCAGCATAGGTCTCCAGCTTTAGCTCAAGTGTGATACTTGTACAAAGACTCTGATGAGGAACCAAGTGGTAGTCTTGGCATTAGGAAAAGGAGTTTGAGTGTTTATAGAGCTGTGAAGAGCGTTAATACTATCTGAGACATTCCCTATATCTGTGACTTGACCGAGGTAATCATAAATTAAGAAAGTTATTACTATGCCAACAACATTTATCTAGTTTTTCATTTCAGAGAGTGAATCAATATGACAGTACACACTAAGTGAGGAAACTTTATGCAAATTGATAAAAGTATGTCTTGATAAATACATTCCAAATATACAAACCTCCCTGTACTTCTCTAAATAATGACTGCCTGCTATAGAAAGACAATATTTGCATTTTCAGAGGAGGAGATCTGTTCTCACCCTACTGCCTGCACCAACTAATAAATCAAACGATTCTGACAAGTATTGCAGCATAGGGTGTGGACAAAGTTGCACAATGCAATGAGATAGGGTAACTTCAGACAGAATTTACTGTGGATTATGTTGGATTATTTGCCCTGAAGGTGTCACTATACAAACCCCGCTGCTTCAAGCAACAATCCAAAAAGTCTGAACCACACTCATAATGACTCATCAGGGCTGGACAGAAGTATTTGTATGTAGAAGACAAACAGTTGGTGTCATGCCCTATTATCCGGCTTTCACTGCTCCTCAAGGCAGAGATGATGCAGTGTCTGCATATGATCTTTTTTGCTCCAGAGGCAAGATTTACTTCAGATAAAATAATTCTCACATGTATCATGATTGTTTATGTGTAGCTATAGGACAAGTGCACATGTAATTACACAGTTTATGTCCATCCACAACAGAAATAGCTGCACATGCGATTCCAAGTGATTGAAGCTCTGAGCGCTTACTCTTAAAAATCAAGATGACTTTGACAGGATTTGGGACATCGAACCAACTGTCTTAAAATTTATAGATTCATAAGCAGAAAGGAATTATAGCCAATCAAGTCTGGCTTCCTGCGTAACTCAGGCTTCACAATTTAACTCATCTAGCCCTGCAACAAGTACAATTTTTTTTCATAATTAGACTATTTTCTGTCAGCAATGGAAGCAGTAGATCAAAGGTTTTATTATTTACTGTCATAAAGGAGCCAAATGCAAGTTAAACAGAAGTTGAAGTCTTATTGCTCAAAGGGTTAGCTTTTTGAGGGGAAAAAATTGTACAGTTTTTTTTCCTCATTTCTAACTCTTTTCTGCTCCTTAAAGATAATTGAATTTGTCATAGCTGCCTAAAGAAACACAGTCATCACTGTACTTCATATTAACAATTCCTCATTATTAAATAGATGTGTATAAATTATTTCAACCCTGTGTCTCTTCAGACCAGGAAAAATTTTGTCCTCATTACAAAATACATGCTTAAGATCAGCTTGGATTTGGGTTGTGGGTTCACACAGAGAAATGAAATTTTATTAGAACATAAAATATTTTTTCTTTTACCTGGTAGTTCCACACCAGATACATGGATTATGTTTACACTTTGCAAAGGCAGAAAGAAAAAAAAAAATTAAAAAAAATCAAATTACTGAAGAAAACACAGTAAAAATGTCACCTCAAAGAAACAAATGTTTCTCTCTCTGCAAGTGTGAAGAGAAAAAGAGGAATTAACAAGCCCAAATTAGAATATTTCTGTCACTATAAACATGTTATATTCCAGTTACCATCAGTGGAGCTGTTATTTGCAGAAATTAGAAGCCCACCCCATGGGTCTGAAAAATTGTCTTCTAAACAATTTTTCATTTTTATAAAATTAAACTTCAATGAAAATTTCATGCTTTGGGTGTCTGTAACCCTTGGCCCCAGGCTGCCAATGTTTCCTTCAGACTAACCCTTTCTTTCCCTTGTCTCAGCTTATGCCTTCATGTTTTTCTAACGTGAGATTCCAGGTACAGGGAAATACTCTGTCATATTCAAGTTCAGAGTGAGGATGCATTTGGTTCCAAAAGAATGTTTTCAAAGAGAAGAGTATCTTGTACAAGGAACCTCATTCTTACAAAGGCAAAGATGGTTGCAAATGAGTAGTGCACCCAGCCATAGCAAAAATAGTCTCCAATTTAAGCCACCTGCTTTTGAGGATTCATGTAAATAATTTCTAAATCCCAACACACCATTCAAGAGTTTATAGACAAAATAACATAGAATAAAAACATGTTCTTGTCAAAATCATTGATATAACTCCACAATGAAGAAATTGCATGATGTCTAAGGAACTAAACCACCATCATTTTAGGGACAAATGTTTTAATACTGTAAAATCAGAGACACTCAGATCAGTATTGAAAGTTCCTCATGCCCACGCTTATATTTAACCAGCTAGACTTGTCAAGCACATGTCACTTTTACATTATAGTAGTAATGTCATCTTTTCTTCAGCTGAGCCATCTATTCCCTCATATTTCTTTATAGGGCTCAGTTCCCCTTCTTCAAACAAATGCTAGATTATACAGACATGTTGCAATGAAGTTTCATTGCAATGTTATCATTGTTATTTAGCTAGAAATACCCTTCCTTCATGTCTTAACAGAAACCCGTTAATAAAAAATAGTGCAAAGCAACAATCACGTTTTATGTTCTTGCCAATGCTCGCAGCTTATGCAGCTAATACATTTATTTGTGAGTAGTTGCAGGCTGCACTTAAATCTGTGCCGGCCTGCTTAATCCTCTTCTGCCTAAAATGTCCTGCTACTGAGAGGCTAAAGATAGAGTCTTACTGGGCTGTGAAATGTTATGTGCTGGAGCAGGTGGAAGCCAGGATTAGGCGGCTTTCAGAAACCCTGGGAAAGGCCCAGCCCTGAGGCATGTCTGGGCGATAGCTGCGAATGAGGACTTTATTTACCTTCCTTTCAAAGAACCCATGAAAAATCCCTGCTGCTGCTGCTGGATTTACTAGGGTCTTCATGGAGTTTTTAAAGGACAGATCAGCATGTTGTGGCATCCGCTTGCTCGGTTTCCCCTGTTTCTTTTTCAGCTTTCCTCTGCTGACATTCTAAATATCAATCCTAGTACAGGCCAACCGTCTGCTGAGATGCTGAGAAAGAACTGATGGTAGGAATTTAGAGACAAGATATCCTGATCACTGCTCATGCTCTTTCCTTTCCCCAAACTCCAGAATCCTCTTTCCTTTGTGTTGCTGCCAGGCTCCTTGTTTGGAATACATATGACCTTCTTGCCTTGTGGACAACAATATGACGTGACTAATCAGAGCTCATAAGTATTTATGAAACAAGACTCTGCCTTGCACTGGCCTGAACTCGATTCTTTCTCTGTCCATTTTAGTCATTGAAAACAAGTTACAGCCCAGTTGTTTCAAGTTTAGTATTGAACAACCTCCTTCTCTGGTATTTAGACCTTATTGAAGGAGAGGCAGCTAGGGGTGCAGAAGTTCATTTGGACTTTTAAAATGCATTGCTTTATTCAGTAACATTTTTACAAGCTGCTGTTTGGACTGGATACAAGATCAGAGACAGAGAGTTAACAACTGCCACAACTGCCACACCTAATGCTTCTGAATGACTGTTAGCTGTCTGTATCCTTATGAACAGATAAACATTGAATTGTTACTGCATCATTTCCCTATTGAGTCATCTTCCTATTGCTGAAACAGCTTCTTTTGCCTTTTGAGCTGGCTAGTCCTTATTTCTTCTTGATAGGTGCAGTATGCAAAATGCAAGAGAAAGAGGAACTATGCCACCACAGTGTCTTTGTATGCACAAGGTAAGACGGCACATGCTGATCAATGCACTATTCATCTACTATCAAATGGATGAGGCATACTTATGTATCTCCCAATCATTCTTCAGTAAACAGCCATGAAAAGAATTAAAAAAAAAAAAAAAGTATAAAGAAATTCTTCAGAGGAATGCAAGGATGTTGTTTCAGTGTTGAGAAGGTTTATCTTTCCTCCTCCACAAACAGCTTTATTATTGCACTTTTTGCCTTTGCCTTTTTCCCTGTATTTTTGTGGAATAAAATGTTCAGACATTCAGCTTTTGAGATATTTTCATGGACACAGAGGGGAAAAAAGTGTAGAATAATATTATATACAGCATACAGATCCATAGGGTAGACACTAGGTCTGTAATCAGAAAATGTCATTTCTTTCACTACGCTAGAAATGGAATCAGTAATTTTCAAAAGAACCGCTTTCTGCATCCAAAATCATAATTTCTAGGCATTCTGTTGAATGTCTGAATTCTAGTAAATATATAATTATATATATTATAATTTCAAAAACCTGTTGTCAAACTATGATAACGTGTGCCCATTTTCTTTGGCAGTGGCTAGGGCCTCCAGCTGTTGTCGCATGGTGTACTCACATGATGTAAATTGCATTGCAGAGCAAATCTCAAGGTGACAGGACTGGGAGTTCAAACTGGAGGACGTTCATAGGGTTTCAGATTTCAGTTTTGCCATAATGGGCCTGGAAATCATGGCAATACCGGGTCAAGCCAAGATTTACAACACTCTTCATGGTTTTGTACAGCCCTGATATCTAAAAAATAAACATTTCCTGACTTTTACTTCTTTGACTTCTCTATCCACGTCTTTCTTACTTCTAAATAGATATGTAACAAGACTAAAAATTCTTATTTTAGGAATCCAAACTCTGAGTAGAATACCCAGTGGCTTTTTTTGTTGTTGTTGCAGAAGAGACCCTCACACAAGATATATATGATGAATTTCATTCTAGGAACACTTTGACTTCACTGCCTTCAAATGCTTCAAAGCTGACCTGGAGTTAGCTCCGTGTGACTATTTGTTACCCTCAGTCTTAATACATGAACTGTACTTTCCATGAGCATACGTATAAATGAGAAGGAAACTGAACTGCAGGACAAGATATATGTCATTTCTCTGAATAGGGAGAATGTGATGGTCACAGCCAAGATTTAAACCTGTACATCCAATTTTGAGGCAGCAATTTCTAGACTTTCCCTTACTTTTTGTTTTATTTTTCAAAGACAAAAATGATGATTAATATTTTATAACAAGATCATTGTTAAGAGGAATACAGGAAAAGAGCAAATTTTTCTCCCTTCCAGTTATATATAAGAACAGATATTTGGTTTAAAAAGTAGCTTTCCTGGTAATTTCTGTTTAGTCTATGAATATGCATCATTTAACTCCAGAGAGAGGGCAGTAACTCACATACAATGGGATTTTGCATCCGGACTTCCAGAGAAATACAAGAGCTTCTGTCAGACTTACAATATAAACACATCAAAACTTTCCTGAACTCCCGCGAGTCAAATGATTGTACTTTATTAGTATCTGATCTTTATTAATGCCTGTAACAGCATAATCTTCATTTCTAGGTTATAATTAATATAACAAGAAATATTCTTTTGGTCTTGGTATAATTAATTTGCAAGTTTAATTTTTAAAAAGTAATTCCTGCAATTCTATTTCAGGTTATGCATTTTTGACAATTTGTAATCAGTTGAGAAAGATTAGACCCTATGCACACTTAGTGAGGATGTTTTAATAGTGCAGATGGCAAAACAGCCTGTGAAAACAGGTCTGGTGGGCATTCTGCAAAAGCTAATTCAGTTAAAATTTATCCAAGATGACATAATGTACAATTACTACACCAGGAAACTCTATTAATTTTTCACACATTTAAATCTCTGTCT
Source organism: Cuculus canorus (assembly GCF_017976375.1). Taxonomy (NCBI): domain Eukaryota; kingdom Metazoa; phylum Chordata; class Aves; order Cuculiformes; family Cuculidae; genus Cuculus; species Cuculus canorus. The sequence goes on from NC_071405.1 coordinate 21,100,096, forward strand.
TCTCTTTTAATTAGAATTTTCCAAGAGAAAATAGAAGATGTGTACCTTTCTGAACCCAGCAGGAAAGGTCAAGGATAAACAGTGTGATGCATGAGATTCCTTTGTGATCAACATGTTCAGGTTAGGAGGAACATGTTAAAATGTTTGCGTGGAAAAGACATGTCTGGGAATGAATTTTCATTGTGAACCAGCAGTGGCACTGGGACGTTCTGCCTGAACATGTACACCCACCCACACCACCTGTTACATTATTCAGTGTGTGTGCAGCTCTCCTAGGCACTGCGAGGAGAGTGAATTCCTCTGTTGCTCAGGACCAAGTTTTAGTTTTCAAAAAGACCTTAAAGTTTTTATCTCATTCACCATTGAATTTTACAGGAACTGGAAGTGAGATTTCTGAGAGAGAGCATGGAGGTGATGACTCCAGATTCTCATTTTGCTGCCCACTAATGTTTATGGATGTTACTTTACTTAAAAATGCAGAAGCGCCTCCCTTTTATTCTAATATAGATTAGATTTAAGATTGCTGTGCAATGACCTACCTTGGACAAGAGAAGTGGAGAAAGTCTTCAGAGAACCCTTTTGAAAATTGCTCTGGAAGAAAATATACTGACTAAAATGGAAGATTAGGGTTTGAGTGTTTTAAGTGTGAGAAGGTAACCAATGTTTAGTTCTTCCCACACAACTTCTCCAGTCATGAGTGTATAAAAAAAAAATCTTGATCATGTCCTCCAAATTTTATTTGCATACATTAATTTTTAAACGAACTTTCTGTACACATAGATACTTACTGGATGAGGCTGTACAGGGAAGATAATTTTATGAACAAAGATATCGATGCATCTCAGGACCCCTTAGCAATTAACAAGAATTGTAAATCACTATTGGAGCTGAGTACTTAAACTGTAAGTGAAATCATGCTTCCTTTCTATGTTTCCTGAAGAAAAGTAGACTTTGAGGCCCATGCGTATGTTTATCTACCAAAATTACTGCATTCTATGGCTCAAGGATTCTTGAATTCACACTAAGAGACCACAAGGTCTTTAAGGTTGGACTCATTTCTTCATTCCTGTCTATAGAAGAAGTAACACTCCTTTGGAACTCTACGTAAATGAAATTACCTGGATTAATAATCCACCCCAGAGGCTGTGGCAGGGTGAAGAACATACTGAAGAATGAGGAATGAGACTAAATTATTCAACTAGTTTTCTTTTATTTTTTTTTTCTAGAAGGTATCTGGCACACCACAGCATACAAAAAAAAAAAAAGGGGACAAAAGTATCAAATCTTACTCAGATGTCTTCAGAAGAGCACAAATATAAATCTACAAATCTGAAAGGTCAAACATTTTGTGGTGATTCTTTGCTTGAAACCTTCATTGCATTGTGCAGCTGAAACACAGTGCAATGTGTCTACAAGTCTAGCTTCTCCTTTCCAAATATGATACTATAAAATCTCTGTTTACCATAATCCACTTGATAGGCATTACTTAATCACAGGGTATCAGCTGTGGTGTTTTAAAAGTAGCAGCTACATATTCAAACAAGAACAACAGAATTATTTTCTGTCTTTTTGACAGAAAGACCATATTCCATTTATTAATATTCACTAAGCTGTTAAACTGCCAGTACAGAAGCTTACTTTTGATAAAAAAAATTCTTCATACTAAAACTTAAAGGGAACTTCTCATAAATTCATCAAGTTGAATTTGGCTGAGACCAGTATGACTGTAACATCAACAGAAAAAACGTACCTGCAACTACAGAATTATTATTCTTACATGAAGAAGCAGGAAATGTCAGTTACAAAACTTAGTGTTTTAGAAAAATATGATATCCCTGTCATTAAAGTTTCACATCATACTATGTCACACTAATTTGACCACTGGAAATTTGCTCTGGATTGCAATAAAAAAAGATGATCCTATTCCTATGCCTGTTTGTTTATTACTAAGCAGAGTTTTACTTTACCAGAAAAAAAAAATGCAGCTGACTTTGAATGTTTATGCACATCCCTGATAAAACTGAAGCCAAAGAATACATAATGTGTGTTTCAGTTGACAACTTCAATGTTAACTGAGAATGTAATTTCCATTTCTTTCTTCAGCCAGTTGCTGCTGTTGGGTCATATCCTCCAATTTTGTTCTTGCAGGAAAATCACAGATCAGTCCAACGGCTAGCATTCATCGCTTTGCATGTACTTGTAGAATCTCAGTCAAAGCCATAAAATGTGTAACACAAAAAGGATAACGAAGAGTGGCCAATATCCTGTTTTTATGGGCATGTACAACCCATTAATCTGTCAGTCTGAATCATTTCTACAGCTGCATGCATAATTCACAGTGAATTATTTTGCAATGATCTAATTTTTTCTGCTGATGAGAGACTTCTGACCATTACTAATATCTTTATTAGATTCGTATCTTAAATTATCCAATTAATTATATTTCCTTAATTTTTATAACTTGGTGATGTAAACCTCTTGTCTGTAGAAAATGTGGATTAGCCTTCAGCCGGTACTCTCACTTACCCTGAAGAGCAGCTTTCTGTGGAGCCCAAGTGTAGTAAACAAAAGGACTATTCAAACATGTCAGACTCTGTCCCATGTTATATTTGCTATTTAAATTGTTAGATGTGATTGGTCAAGTAATTTGCAGAAAATTGTTACTAATATCTGATTGGCTGTCTGTGTTAAAACCGTCAGTAGTGAATGCTCATTTTGTATATATGTTAAATGTAGGATTCAGATGCCATCTATCTAGCTAAACCTATTCACATAAAGTGCTTTAGAGAGTGAGCACTTACAGAAAAAAAAAAGAGGGCATAAGCTTGATTCATGTGAACTGATTTTAAAATAGGAAAGAATATCTGAAAAGAGACTGTTGCACCTCTGTTTCTCACTATGAAACTATTACAGCTGGAAAATTGTTAACACTCTACTGCAATATCTGAAAAATTTAAATAAAAGTTTTAAATAAATTAATTACTGTGACACATAGCATTCCTTATAGTGTAGTACATAATTCTTATATTTAGGCAAAATTAAGCATAAAAAAATTTCAATTTATTTATTTTTTCAAGGTCATATGAATTCAGTAAAAGATTAAGAAAGAAAATCCTTATAAAAGAAAACAAGATAGTTTTCTCATAAATATGAAAGTTGAATCTATTTTTCTCAATATGCTTTAAAAGTATCAAAATGTGATCCAATTTTTATATGCCAGTGAGGGATTAAGATGAAACCTGGCAGAAATTTGTTCTGAATCTTTCAAGTACAGTTGAGCTTGAAGCTCAAAACAGTTTTGATGAAAGAACAATTTTTTGTTTGTATGACAATAATGAAAATTAAAACTCTTTCAATGAAATAGATTTTAAAAAATCAATTTTTTTTTTTACAAATCCACCTAATTAAAGTCAGTTTAAAGCACACCATTCACCTTAAGAAATATCATTTTACACTGTTTTGTTTGTTCTCATTGTTGGCACTTAATATTTAAGAAACTTCCACGGAAGATGGCAAGAAAAAGCAGGTGTAAAAACAACTCAGTGAAATATCTATAAAGCTTAAAACACCACAATAGAAAGTAAACTGAAATCTCTGATCAGATCTAAATTCCTTGGATTGGCCAGTCTGAAGGAGGATCTGGTGGAATGATATTTATCAATGCATTCATTTCTATTACTTAACATCCCTCAAGGTCCACTAGTTTCAGAACAGACTTTCTAACACGGTGCCGACATCAAAATCATACATTAAAATATCCTAAAGCTGTCAGACTATTTCTGAACACACACTAGTCAAGTTCCAAAACTAAAATATCACAGAGACAAGTTCACTGGAATTTTGCTCCTTGAAATAGGATTCAACGTAACAAAGCCTTCCAGAAAATAGCATCTGGTTATGAAGTGGTTGTCATTTAAACACTGGCTTCTCACAGGCTGCAACGCACCAAGTGGAATGGAGGAAAGTGAATACCATTTTTTTCAATAATGCAACATTTTATTTTTAGTGTTATACTTATTTAAGACATAAAATATTGCCCTGTCATTCGAATCTGTAGGGCCTCTGGTTTGTTTTTTTTTTCCTTGTTCTTTTAGAAGGGTTTTACTACAACAGTCTAGATAGATTATAGTTGCAAATTACTAGTATGTTGAAATTTGGTGTAGATACTGGTATAGGAGAGGTGATTGCTGAATTCCCAAAAGGCTTGTTGCAACCTGGTCATGCATGAACGCAGAGGTCTGCAAGAGCAGGTTCTAGCAAGCCAAAATACATTTTAAAGAGCAGTGTAAAAGGAATCAAGGCATTTTGAAAGTTTCAATAGACTCAGATGAAAAACCTAAAGCCACAGGTCTTTAAGTTTAATCTCAGAAGAACACCTTTCAAAACATAACATCAGTTGCTATGTACAGCTTTAGATGAGACTGTATTTGTCTAGAGGACCCAGGAGTGCCTCCACGCTCCAGAGTTTGGATCTGTTCCTACATCCTGTCCCAGCCTGATCATGGGATGAGATCAGCTCTGAGATCACCTCTGTTCCTGTACTGAAAGGAATCTTGGCTTTTGAACTGGCTGAAGTTTCCACAGATGAATGATATGACTGAATGAAGAAAAAGCAGCTTGTATGTACGCCACAATATAATCCTACAAGCTGACCAGTCTCCTTTCTTCTAATAGAAGAGAGTTTACAGATATCACAGTGTGTCTTTGCTTAGGTTAGCAGCTAGAAAAGTCTCACAAAATCTGCTGTTACCTGACAAGATCTGTGCATCACCTTTAGTTCAAGTAGAAGTAATCCTTAAAAGAAAGGTGAGGTAGATCTTGACAAATGATTTATGAAATCCATCACAACCGTTGCATTTTCTTTTCTTCTTGTCATGGGTATGTTTGGCATATCACCACAGTAATTAATAAATAGCCTTTGTAGCCATTTTCGGAGCTAGGTTAACTTCATAGTTATTTCTACCTTCCTCTAGAGTCTTACCACAGTGAGTCTAACCTTTACCTGAACCTTGCTGAGCCACATTTCTACAGATTTTCCCATGGCTAGGAAGTAAATGGGTCGGGCATCATTCATGCAACTTGGTCTTTTAGTTTAAAAAATGGCATTGCCACAAATCCCTTGTGTTCCATTAAGAAAAGACCTCAAGTGGTCAGTCCTCTACTTTGTAAAATATCTTTCTTCTCCTTGCCTCTCCCAAATACATTCACAGTCATTTTTTGTTTCCTATTTCATGGATTTTTCCTGACCCTCATGTGGCACATCATTATTGATCACACAGCAACTTAAGTGGATAAATTATATTTCAAAACAATTAACAGGAGTATGTAAGAACTATGAATACTCAATGATAGGGAAATTAAAATGTCTTTAATAATCAATTGTTATTAAAGTTATGTTTAATAACCAACCTAATAAATTTACCATTTATATTTAGTAGAAGATTTGCATGTAATGTATTTGCCATTCAGTTATTAAAGGCACATTTCCTCACGAGGGAAGGAAAAATTTTATTTGGTTTTATTTTATTAATTCCATAAAATTTTGAATGAAGATAAACTCCCACCCTGTATGCCAGAGGCTACAGGCTATTTCAGATCTCAGATGCTCACCAGTGCAAGGATTTTCCATAAATAACAGGGGTAAGCCCTACTCCAATGAAGTCATTGGGAGCTTTGTCATTCCTTCAAAGAAAGCCAGAATTCACTCAGACATGTGGTTTCCTTTCAATTAGATTAGGCCGTTTGGGGGCTTTTTTTTTGCTCCTAGTTTATTGCTGCTACTATTCAGTCCTGGGTTGCAGGGGAATCTCAACATTAAAGATAGATTTCATCTTCTTTATCTCCACCGCCCCAAGGAAAACAATAGAGATGATAGGCTGAGGGAATCTATTGAGCTCAGGGGTGCTGCATGGAGGATGGCTGCCCAAGAAGGCCAATGGAGATGTGCCAGGGAGTATAGTCCTGGGCACAGCCTACAGCATCACCCGTCATGCTCCAGTAGTCTGGGCCACAAGGGAGCTCCAATGTCTCGGACTTCAGTGATTGGCCGAGCTCCTCTCTAAGGCTCGCGATGGGGAGAGAAGCTCTGGTAGAGACATGGACATGGGAGATGAGGCGTCTCCCAGGAAAGACAGATGGAGGCTGTTCTTGAGCTAGGGGCAGACAGGGACAGAGATAGTTGAGGCTGTATTTTATAAATAAAAGGTTATTTGGAGAATCTGCAGAGGCATCTGGCAAAAAGTGAAGCAAGAAAAGTGTTACCGAGAGACTTCTGGTTAAAGTCATGCCTGACTGGAGCTGGATCCAGTGCCACAAAAATGAAAAGATCAGTAAGAGTATTCAGAGGTGTACCATATAAGGTTGTGCATGACTACAAAATCAAAAGTATTCCCCTCTCTGAGACACTGCAAGGATCACACCATCTTTTCTCAATTTTGAGATCTCCAACAGATAATAAATATTGACCAAGTGGAGCAAGCCTAACAGGCATATGAAGCGTACAGTCCAGGAGGAGAATGAGAGAGAGTGAGGCTTGCTTGATTAAGGAGGATCTAATTGCAGGCTGGAACAGACTTTACTGGCTGCAAGTTATGTGTTAAAACAAGGGAAATTCTGATCAGGTACAAGTTAAAACAATCATAATAAGCATGGATATGCAGTGGAAAAGATTTACGAGAAATGTTGTAGACTCTACAACCCTAAATGCATTCAAAACTCAATAAGACTCAAAAAATCTTATCTAACTTTGAAGTTAGCCCTATTCCTTCAGCAGGGTTTGGACTAGAGATCTCTGGAGGTCCCTAACAGCCAAAATTATTCTGTGGTTCTGAATTCCTGTGATAGTAGTTTGACTAGGATTCTTATTATGCCACCTCTCTGAAAGAAGATTGGAAAATCACCAAAAAAGACCCCACTAGAACTTTATAACTTGCAAAGATTCTTCATTATTATATGCATGAGAAAAAAAGCTGAGTCTGCACAATAACTGTAGTTTTAATTACTAAGAAAGAAAGCTCATTAGCAGTGTTAATAGTTTGACAACTGAATGTAAACAGACAGTTACTTGTAAGATAATCAGATTTATTCTTTCCAACAGGCATATTAAAGAAACAGTTTTAAACTGCTATGTGGAAAACTGATGCTCCCTGAAGATTCCTTCTCAGAATACTGCAAGGGATTTAATTCATGAGTTGTAGCTGTCTGGCCTCCAATATGTCAGGTTTGACACTCTATAAGACACATTCTTTCTTTTTTCATTTAAAAGCTCACAGTGGGTTAATAAAGAAGTTGAAAGAAAGGCAATGGTATATTATGTAACAATAAGTTTGGAGCCTTGAATCACCAACAGTAGTGAAGAGCCCATTAATTCAGAGACCATCTTTCAACAGAACATTCACCTAAAGTGTATGGGGAAATGAAAATATGGATTAAATTGCATAGTATGTATATGAAGGAGTACTATAATCTTAAATATCTACTAAATATAGTATGTGATTTAGTGATAAATATTTACAACAAACCTGGTGATTACAGGTTCTTTAAATATTGAAGTATCCAACTGGCAATTCGGTTCTGCAGACAAACTCCTTAGCCGCTTTTGAAAACTTCGGTCAATCAAAAAGTAAGTAATATTTTCCCTTTGAAAATAAACCATTTTTCATTTTAAAATGAGAAAGAAACCACCTCACAACCAAATAAATGCTACCTCATCCTTTCAGAATTAAAGTTTTAGTTTTCTATAATATCTTTTTCTAAGAAGAAACAAACTTATGTAATTCTAATTTCCCTGATCTTTTCAGATGATGAAATATTGACAGGATGCCAGTGAAAAGTTAGTCTGTTTTATAGGCTATCAACTCTGGCTATTTCTTAGGCACAGAGAATCAAGGAACACAGTTTTAACTTCAAGCTTGAGCAAATAAAATAATTTTTCAATCAAGCAATTTAAACTTCAGTTGTCCTTCTAGGGCAGTTAGCAGAAAGAATGTGAAACAGTTATAAAATTAAAATTTTCTTCCTGTCACTCTGCCTTGCTCAGAATCTCTGGTGTGTAGAGCCAAGTTTTAGCTATTGACAGTGTGCATTGAATTGGCTAATGGATGAAGGAGCCAAAAAAGAGGTTTGACCTGATTTTGTCTAGTGTGTGAAACCTCTGCTTTCAAAGTATCTTTTATTTGATAATTGTTGGCATTTATCCAAACCATGAGCATTACAAATAGTTACTATGAAAGATTATGAATTAGAGCTTAAATGCATTTTACAAATTTATGTGTAGCATTATTGCATTGAACAGCAATGTCCTTTATATATGATTTAGAAAGATATTTTTCAAAGACGAAAATATCTAATAATATCTAGTCATCACATAATGGAAACAAGTGTGCAGCAAGACTGCTATTTATATCTTTGGAATCATTGCTTTCAAATATCACTTTAAAACTCCTGTAAAACTTTCCTTTGTGGTATCAATCTTAAATCTTCATTCACTATAAATCTATTATTTACTTCACTCCAAGTAGTCTTTTTATACATACTGCACTATATATCATTATTACTATTACCTATATTACAGTACTGTCCAGAGCGTGAACCAAGAACTGGTCCCCAGTGCACTCGATTCCGCACAAATACCAATAAACAGTTCCTTTGACAGAAACTTACACAGATAAGAGAAATAAATGTAGAAGAGGAAGGCACTATTATCATCTTTGGGAAAGAAAAATACAGGAATAGGTAGATTAAAGGATTTACTCAAGATCACACCAGCAGTGTGAAATACAAATCTTCGGAGCGTGTCCAAGTTCTCACAATTACTCCAGAGAGAGATTGTATTACCTCTAAGTTTAAAGCTGACCACATGGTAGGATACTTAGTTCTTTCTTGTTATCCTCAAGCCAAGGGAAACACTTGTGTGTTCATAGAGATAACTATGTGATTACTCATGGAAATTAGGGATAGGTCATTCACATTAGATGTTGTTGGCAACTTGTGATATTCAGCACAAATTATCAGTGACCGCTCTCTGCCAAACCCTCTGTTTCCTCTCTGTTAATTGTCCATGTGACTTTTGAACCTGGATGAATCACAAATCTCCATTGTTATGGCCTTGCTTACGTGAAAAGCGAGCACATGTGTAGAATGTATATACCCAAATCAAAACACATAGGACCTCTCTCTGACTGTACATAACAAGCCTAAACCTGGAGGCAGCCTCCAAATCACTTGCAGAAGACACACCCAGTGGTGTACTGCTGACAGACAATTTTACCTGGTCTGTACAGGAGTAGGTGCATCTCTACTGTGTAGGAAATGACTGAGTTACACACATGCACACTTTCAGCCATGGGTCATGCTCTAAGTCATCAGGTCAGCATTGTCTCTGGGGACTTGCTCCAACACTGTCCCACCTCCCTCTGGCACAGAGCTGATAGAAGCACCACCATTGCTGCTGAAAGATGGGAGTAAGGAGATAAACTTTCTCCAGGAGCCTTTGCTACCTCTGTCCCTACTCCCTCACCAGTATCCTGCACGTGATTGTTTATCACCACCCTTCTTCACATTGCTTCCAGTAGCTGTATGTCTGAGGCAAGCTAAATGAGTCTTTCAACAATTAAAATTATTTTATTTTCATAGCACTCCAAATGACAAATTATTTTTCTAAGCAGATATTTCAGACACGGCAGAAAACGTTCACTAGTAGCAACATGATGCTCTGATAGCAAGCTGAGTTTCATCATATGCTGGCTACTTCTCTATCGAACTCCAAAGGCAATTAAAAGTACTAAATTTGAGGAAAGATTTCTTCTGCTTATCTTCTACGCCCTTCAAGTTTCCCCTATGGTATAATCATAGTTCCCTGTGTTGCGGTAAATCATAACTTCTCAGACAAACCATGTTTAGGACCTGCAAAGCTGGCCAGTCATTCAGGGAGGACACTGTGAAGGATGGATGAAAAGAAAGCTATAATAAGTAGCTATTTCTTGCTGTACACTAGACATCTAAAACAGGGAGAAACTGTGTATTTGTAGTCAAATCAGCTAATCAGAGCAGGGGTATGGATACAGATTTTAAAGGACACATTATTAAAAATAATGGTAGATTGTACATTATAAAATTTCAGCTCTCAAGACAAAATTTCTTGGGGTATTACTTACTGCCTATACACACAGTGAACAAACTTCATCAGTTCAAATAATATTAGTCAGGCTATGTCTTCTAAGGCTACAGCCAAGGATCTGGAGAAATGAACCTGTCTTACAAAAGGAAAAGCACAAACAGTTTTTGAAAAAAAAAACAAAATATTTTTTCCCCTTCTGAGAATTTTTTAAGCCTTCTGGGAGATTGGCATCACATACTAGTAAATACACCATGAGGATTTTGTTTTCATTTCTCTTTGTTTGTGTTATGAACCACTACTTTTGTTACAGAAGTCATGACAGTCACATACAGCAGCATTTGCTGCTCTGTAATGGGGGATTTTCCCTTAGGAATTTATATACCATTTTCAGACGGTTAATATTTTCTCACAGAGCTGTTTAGCTAGGGAGACTAGAAATGTTCTTGCTTTTAAACACAGTAAAGAACAAATCCAAGTGCCTCAAAACCCCTTCAGAAGGCTTTGTATGTTGCTCACATGATTGGTTTCTTTTTGTCTCTAAGAGGGAGGGAAGCTGTTATTTCAACTGATAATTACTACATAACTTTAATATATTGAAGAAGTAGATATGTATTAAAATAACCTTTGAAATACTGGTTTCAAATTCTCACTATTTTATATAAGAAGGTGGTAAAAAAAAGGAGTTCAGTGTATCTTCATCAGGGAAAAGAAATGGCGTGATATCCTTTCACAGAAGCAGGATGCTGCTTCAGGAGGGCTGACATTGCATTACATTTGGTGCTGTGGGATGATGAAGTCAACATATTCGAGGTCAACCCAGGACAAGAAATTTAATTGTAGAACATCAGACAACATAAAATTCACATAGTAGAGAAGGAATTCAAAGGGATCAGGAACAGGGCAGAGCATGGTAATAAATTACCCTCTTCATTCTCTTGTAAAATGGATTATTTACATTTACATAAGCACAATACAAGATACAAGACTATTAAAATGTCAGTATTCATTTCTTAATTCTCCATTCACTTCTTTTTCTCTGTTGTTGCATGTTGATGAATGAATCTGATTCCAAAGTCTCCATCCAGAATCTGTGCCACCATCAAAACAGAATGGTCACTTCTCTTCTTTTGTTCAACTTCACATTTTTCTCTGCTGCCCACTGTTCTCTGTATAAACTCCAGTCAGCTATTCAAAAGAGCTTGCATAAAACGGAGATCCTCCTGCTTCCAGGTGATATAAACCGAGGAGCTTTTCATCCTTCCACAGCCAAAGTACAGACAGTCACTTCCACTTAGTCCTTTCTACTGCTCAGCAAGGATTTCAGTAATATGTCTCAACAAATATATGCCACTATAAAGATGAAACAGTATAGTTTCCAAGGCTATGTAAGAAAAATGACTGCATACTTTTCTTCTTTCTTTTCCTCTGTTAGTACACAACACGTAGCAGACAGAATATGAATAAGGGATTCAGATGTTACTCTTTTCCATTCACCTATGATGTAAGCCACTTTCTGTCCACTTCATTATTTCTAAAATACTAAAATGGCAGTAGAAGAATTAGTAAAAGAATGCAGCATATATTCATAAATACAGAATTCTATTAGCCCTCTTGGGCAGTATTGCCATTCGTTTTATAACCATTTAATTAAAACTGTCATTGCTGTGATTCTTTTTTTAATCTGCAGGGTTTTTGTGTAAAATAAATATTCATGTTTCTAAAGAGAGGAGGAGGGGAAGAGAGAGTGAGAGGCCCATCATTTCCATTTAATCACACTAAACAAGCTCTTTAGACAATTTGTTCTGAAACTCCTCTAATTAGAGCTTGCCCTCCAGGTAATGCTCTGATCTGATTTACCAGTAAGTATAAATTAGGGACATTATGTAATTAGCCCTAAGACCACAAATGGAAAGAACAGCTGGGTGGCTCAGAGGGGAAACAAATAAACAGCTCCCACGAGATTTCTTAATAAAAAATTATAATAATTCCCTTCTGGTAGGTACAGTCTTTAGTGATTACTTTTCTAGTCTACTGTAAGAAGGGTTCCTATACTTGAATTTGCTTTGAAAGATGACACTGAGCATCCTGCATTAGCCTGGCACCTCTTCAAACTTTGACACTCTACGACAGGTAGATTCATATCACATAGGGATCATCTTATTCAGGAGATATTAATATTTTATGTAACTGGTAAAAATATCTTCACTGATTGGAAATGATTTTGTCATCCATTCCCCATATAGCCCCTTCCTGAATATTCTGCAATTTCTGCCTTCATTCTGGCTCCTGCTTATCTCTAACCGGAAGTGTTATCATCTCATCTGGGACAAGACTTAAAGAACAAACAAATTTCATTTAATATACAATAAAATAGAGAAGATTGAAATACTGGCTTAAAAATATTATATCTTAACAGTAACCTGAGAGTAGCAATATTAACTAATACAAATTCCAGTCATGGCCTGTCTGAATTCTGTTTTTCCTGTGGAAAGTAACGTCATCATTAAAATTCTACTAAAGCAAGCAAAGTTCAAAAATATTTGCCATCTCTTAATGCACTTAAATACATGTACACATACATTCTTCAACTTTCAAGCATTGCCTGCTTCACTGTAACGTACGTAGCAGAGTATAACATTAATATACCCATCACAGCTCCCAGAAATTGTGATGAACCCACCTAAGCTGGGGTGTAACTGTTCCCTCCTCTTTTTCTTACCAAATTAAAAAGGGTGTTGAATCAAATAGGGAGTAAAACTTAGAATCATAGAATCATCAGGTTGGAAAAGACCTCTGAGATCATCAATTCCAACTGTACCTGTCCACTACCAAATCATATCCCTAAGCACTTCATCTACTCGCCTTTCAAATACCGCCAGGGAAGGTGACTTAACCACTTCCCTGGGCAGCCTGTTCCAGTGCCCAATAACTCTTTTTGTGACAATTTTTTTCCTGATGTCCAATCTAAACTTCCCCTGATGCAGCTGAAGGCCATTCCCTCTTGTCTTATCACCTATTGCTTGGGAGAAGAGACCAACACCCACCTATATACAACCTCCTTTCAGGTAGTTGTAGAGAGCAATAAGGTCTCCCCTCAGCCTCCTCTTCTCCAGGCTAAACAACCCCAGCTCTCTCAGCTGCTCCTCATAAGACTTGTTCTCCAGCTCCATCTTCTATGGACACACTCCAGAGCTTCAACATCCTTCTTGGAGCAAGGGGCCCAGAACTGAACACAGGATTCAAGGTGCAGTCTCACCAGTGCTGAGTACAAAGGCAGAATCACTTCCCTGGACCTCCTGGCCACATCGTTTCTGATACAAGCCAAGATGCCATTGGCTTTTGTGTCCACCTGGGCACACTGCTGGCTCCTGTTTAGTTGGCTGTCAACCAACATCCCCAGGTCGTTATGTGCCAGGAGTTTCACAGCCACTCTTCCTCAAGCCTGTATAGCTGTAGTGACTTTCTCAGTTTCTTTTCTGCAGGTAGTGATGGTCAGAATGAGACATCACTCAGAGTGGGATCCGAAATCTGTATTATTGTATACTCTTTTTAGCAATCTACAAGCTTTATGTATAGCTTATAGTATAGTATACTTAAGGGAAAAAATAACCAATAAAACATGCCACCAAAATGTTCCTGCAATGTCTTTCACAGCTGATTATACAGCCATAACTACTGCCTGTGCCTGTCTGATCCACAGACGCTTCAACCAAGGTGCCTGGATAAAAGGAATAGCCTCTACCTTCTCTACTCGGCCAAGTGGTGATTTAATCCTTAATCAGCATCTCACTCGCCAACTTAAAATCAGGTGTGTAGTTTTACCCACTGCCTAAGTAAATACAATGATGCAACAGATACAATGAACTGTGGCAAGAAAGGTATTTGGTTAACTAAGTGATGTGAGAGGACAGATTAGTTGCTTTTATCTATCAGTAGATAATCCTGAATGCTGAATCAGATTGCAGCTCCCTGAAAGATGTAACTATTCCCCCTCTTTGTGTTTACACATTTCTATCCCTAAGAAAATAGATTTATGTCAGGAGGGAATAGAAAGAGCTCCTCTCTCAGATATTGTGTGGTGCAGCTGACTCAGGTCAGGGAATATCGTAATTTGACATTATGATTGCACTGTTTCCTAGGTCCATTTTTGCAACATATAAGCTGCTTTAGTCTATGCATGACTGGTCCTCAAGCTTCCAGTCCCCAGAGAAATTTTACATTACAGCTATTCTGCGTATGACAGAAAAATTCTTCTAAATTTTACCATACCATTATTTCACTGGAAATGCTGTTTAGCTACTTAATCTTTATTGACATTATCAGCACTTATAACAAATCTCTTTATAATAACTTTGTCCCTAGTAGGAACCTACCAAGTAAGTAATAAATTCAAGGGTACTCATTACACATCATCATGACACTGATGCCACGTATCATACTCTGAATATTTGACTTCAAAAAATGTCAATGTTAACCCGTATTTTGTATATATTTATTACACTAGAACTTTTGATCCAATAACTGTAAAACAAGGTACTGGGTTTATATATATGAATACATATGTATGTGCATGTGTGTATATATCCAAAATTCTAAATAACTTCTAGGATTTGCGAAACATTTTGGATCACTTTTCCAGCTAGAAGTAAAATATCATGGCCCTCTTGACTACATGCTATTGCATTTATCTTCTACTCAACCTATTAAGATTCATCAGAAAATTAGGTAGATGTATGCCTTTTAAAAGCACTTTTTTTTTTTCTTTTTTTTTTTTTTTTGTCTGGAGTAGAGGTTGCAATGCTACCTGCCTTGCTCATTTTAATTTTGATTTTTCTTAAAATGGCACTCATTCAGTACATCAAACAAGTACCTTACATTTCTGTCTTCATTTGAATCAGCCCTCTTATTTTTTCCCTGTCTAGCCTTGTTTATGTACTTTAAAAGCAGAACATTTCAAATTCAAAATACTTCATAAACATAAGTGCATAAATTACTCATTTCTCTATTCTTTGAAGTGCAAAGACTCTTTCTTATCAGTGCAGAATAAATTTAAAACAGCACCATTCTGCTCAGAAAAAAACAGAAACAATCATATTGAAGACCACAAAGACAAACAGGGGCTGGTTACTCAACAAAAAACATACATTTTTGAGTAACCAGTGATCAAAGTGATCCTTCTGTGCCCTTGATGTAGTAAGGATTTGCTCATACCATTTTATAAGTTATCCTATATTATTCCTTCACTGTACCATTTTTTTCTGATTCATTGTTTGGCTCTTATGTATTAGACTGCTAACACAAACTACCTGCAGAAAGATAATTTGTCTATTTTTACTTTTAGTTGAACTCAGATTCACATATAGATAAATCATATATGGATAAAATCATGACATTTCAAGAAATCATGACATTTCAAGAGACTGCTAGTGACTTTTGCCTTTAATGTGGTTGTTTACCTAATTTCTCTAAGCACTGGACAGGATATGCCTGTTCTGACTAACTTCATTTGATTCTTTACCATAGGTTTCAAAAAAAGAAGAAAATCAATTAAAATTAAGACACTTGCACATTATTCCAAAGTGCAGTTTTCACAAAATTCAGTGAAGTTTGAATTGAGGCATCATTTTTCAGTTAAATCTAACATATTTTTTAATGTATTAAGACTTCAGCTGGCTTCAGAAGCTCTTAGAAAAGACCAGTCTGAAAGAAAACAAGCTTAAAGGCATTTCCTCTCTAGGACAATCATATTCAAGCCTGAGAGAATCTTGATTAAAAGCAATGATTTCATCAGGACAAGTTCATTATAATGAGATTTGCCTACAACTAAATGCAGTGGCTTTCATAATGTTTTCTATATTTATACTCCAGGAATCTCTCTTAGACTATCAATTAAAAAAGAAAAAAATACTCCAAAAGGTGAAAGATAAGTAAATATGCATATATATGAGTAAGTTTATTTATAGTCATGTCAGCCTCCACAGTGCATGCCATGTATTTCAGAAATTGTACCGCACAGGCATTTGGGGTTCATTAGAAATAGATAGGTCTACATATGTGGCTTTTATTCTTCATTGTAAATAGTGGCAAAATAGCTTTCTGAGAGATCATAACCATCCTGCAACATCAACCATGTACTTTAACATATTATGAAAAAGTCACACCAGTGACTGACCTGTGGTGATTTTGTTTCAAGAATTCAATTGACAGAATTCAAAGATGAGTACTTGAAAAAGTAAAATTGTACTTTAGTGAATATCTTACATATGCCAAGTTCTGATGAAGAAATAGCTACAGCACCATTTAAATAGTGAAATATTTATATGCACTCATTATAGCAAGGACTACAAAAAGAAGATAACCTGCTGTTCTGGATCTGTAACCAATCGTATGTCTTCTTTTTAGGGAGATCTCACCTGCAGAGGAGTAGTGTTCATTTTGTGAATTTGAGTTTCAGTCAGGAGGAGAAAAAACAGAAACTATCCTATCTGGATTAATTAAATTAAGAACCTAAAAACTTTCCAAAGTCATATTTTTCATTCTCTGTTTATGTGATGAATATAAATGGTGAGTAACTGCAAGATTACAAAGAACACCCTACTAGATATATATATATTTTACTTAAGCAAATATATATGCATAAACTTACATAGACTTACAATAAGGGACTAACTACATAATATCAGACACTACTACTGTGAAGTTATAGCAAAGAATAAGCACTGTAGCTACAATATATTTGGGATAGTTTTATTTTTTACTAATAGCAAATTAATAGTGGCCATATATTCATCAAACTACAAATAACCATTAGATATTCTGCACAAGGGCCTATTCTATAAAAATCTGTTTAAAATAAAATCTTTGGAGAGTTGAAAATGGTTTTACTTTTTTCTTCAGCTATTAGGTCACAGTACAAATATCACCTGAAGAGTCTTTAACATACAGGGTAGGAAGAAAGGACAGAGAAAATGAATGGAAAGATATTTTAGAAAACTTACAACTGACTTGTGGGATCTTAGTGCTCCTCTTTTAAGGAAGGTTCTTCTAGTATTAAAGCATTAATCACTCTGCTTCTAGGAAAAATATTTCACTATCATTACTTGAAATTGGAGATTTGCTCCAATATGAAAATAAGGTTACTTAGGGAGAAAAATAAAGAGTTTGATTGATAAGCACAAATGCAGAAAACAAACACTTTTTGAATAATAAAACAACATTTACCATACTGAAAAAGATTTTCAACCGAGGAAATCTCTTATTTGGTTGATAGGAGGTGAACACCACATGTGAAACATTCTGATTAAATAATGTGTTGGGTTATTTATTTGTTTATTTCCATCTGCCCCACAACTGTTTCAAAGAGTGACCTCCTCTAGTTCATTTCTGCAGTCAGAAAATCACTTTGTGTTCTGTGCCAATGTAGGGAAGGATCAGTTATAATAGAATGTTTTACATTTTTTGCTCTGAATAAAGATGACATTTGAAAACTAAATTGATAATAAGTAAGTATAAAATTAAACAAATAGTCCTTAAATAAATAACTTTAAATTTATAGAAAAACAAAATAAATTCCACTTGAGCAGTTAACTTAGTATCTATCCTAGTTAAATCTAATTTCCATTACCAGCCTTATTGAGATGAAAATAGTGCATGTTCAATTTAATAACCTGTCTTTATGTGAAGATTAATGGTTCTACAGCAAGCTGGATAGAACTTTTCTGGAGATGTGTCTTTCACAAATTATATTAAAGGATTATGGCTTTTGCTTCTGTAGAAACTTTCATTTCTGTTCCTAAAAGATATCCAAAAGATTCCTCCAGACACATTGCCAAAATCAGTTTGTTTATGTTACATTTACTGTAAAGAAAATTTTGGAACAGCTCAGACAAAACAGTGACAGAAGTATGGAGAAGGGAGATCTGTGGGCCTAAAGTGACCCTTTCCTTGGGACTTCCACCTTCCCTATAGCCTCAAAAGGCTCTGAAATCTAGTTCTCAATGTTTTCATCTGTCCTTTTAATAAAACTCTCAGGTCCTAAGTAAAGAAATGGTAATAAATCAAATATGGCATGAACCATATAAATTCAGCTACCACAGTGTGAACTTCTGGCTCAAAGCAGGGCAGCCTGCCAACACGCTGAATACAGAGGGAAGAATTTTGTTCTTCTTGATGCAATTAGATTCCTAAATACACCTATGAATTTTCAAGTCCCTTAAAATGCAAGTCTTAATGGATATATCTTCCTGCATAGTATCTCACAATAACATATATAACAAAACCAACATAAAAATGAAGAGAAATGGCAGCAATGCAGAGCAGTGTTCAACTCATAACTCATTTTCTGTCTGTAATACCTACTGAGCTAAATTATGAAGAAATATGCCATGCGCTCCTGGAATTATATCCTTGAATTTCATCCTCTCTGAACTTTTTCATAAACACTCTGTACACAAGATATGTTGTATAAACTAAAGGATTCATTTTCCTACTGAGAAGCCAGTGTTCTTCTCCACTTAACCACTGAAGATGTTAGAAAAACCACATAAGGTCATTGGTTTTGCAAAGTTAGTATCAAAGTGTTAATAAAACCCCCTCCATATATAAATAAATCAAAAAGTGCTCAGCTGAATACCAGAAAAAGTATTTAGACGGCATGAACAAGAGAAAAGAAATGAAAGTATTTTGTTCTTAGCTATAAGGATTATAGAATAGCATGTAGCTCCATTTTTTAAATCTGAGATCTAATAAAACAACTAAATGATGAAAAAAAACCCACACAAAATCTTAGCAGCAATTATAAATAACCTTACATCATGTATGTTCTGCAGGGACTCTTCAAAGGAAGTGATGAAAGACTATTTGGGGAATAGGAGTCATCTGTGTTTGCTGTCTTAGAATGACCATTGAACCTGTATTGATGTATTGTGAAGTAAAAGGGTGGCACTTAAGTCTGCAGCACATCATATGATCCGACGGAACAGTGACTGTTCAGTGACCCTTACCATTGTATTTCCCAGATACTCATCTATTGGCATGTAACAGTAAAAACTCTTATTTAACCTAAGAAAGCTTTCTTTTGGTTCACAAAGAACATTATACCAACAGTCTAGTCAAAACAAAGCTAAAATTATCATACTTTCATCTTTGAACTTTAACCTCTAAAATAACAGAACAACATAAGCATAAAAAAGGAATTAACTTTGTTATTGAGGACTGATGCAGGCCCGGTGTGATTGTACAGACTTTTTGGAGAAATGAGTCTCAGGATATTCCAGGTGAATAGCAGGGTTCAGTCAATCCTTTTTGCTTTCAAAGGGCAATTCAGTTAAGCTACAGATTGGCTAAACTTGGCTTTACTGTAAATGATGTTAAAGCATAAATTTAGAAAGCTCCTTTATTATATAAATCTATGGCATCTATCTATCCATGAATTATGGGGTTTTTAGATTCATAAAATAAAAGCTTCATAATACTAAAAGCTTAAGAATCACAGACAAAATCATATTGGAAAAGAATCACAAACCCCTCTGAATATTAATTAGAAAATACTTTAGTTTCTCATTTAAAATTTATTTGACGTAGTCAAACTCCTGAACACTCTAAGAAGTGTAAAATACATCTCTACTGAGATCTTTCCTCTGAAGTAATTTAAAGAGAGAAAATGAAAAAAAATATTGAATTCTACTACTCAAAGAAAGAAATATACATAAGAAACATGTTTAAATCACATGAAGAAGTAAAAACATCTATAATATATGTTTAGCTAGTCTGGTGGTAATACCTGAGGCTGACACCAAAAAAGGATTATGAATGTAAATATGGTAGATATACACAAATACCTTTCAATGTTGTTGAATATATATCATCAGCCCTCTCAATCCACCCATCATTTCTGAGAAAGTCACACTATTATACCAGGAATGTGAATACTACCTAACATGAGTAAGATCCTTTTTATTCCTTTATTCCTACTGCATATAAGCTCATGTCACGACTCACACATATCTCCATCCTTACAGAAGTGCTGTTGCAGGGTCCTCTAAAATTATCCTGTAGTTCTGCCAGAGGAATCAAAGCAAGATACTGACTAACCTTATGTGTACACTGTAAAGGTTTAAATTCCATAGGCTTCATAACACTTTTCTCCAGGGATGTTTTGAAAAGAACTTTTTTCTGCTGATACTAAAACTTTTGATGTCTTTTATCACCAGCTTCCTGATAGTTTTACCCATGAAATTATTTTCTTAGTGAGACAGAACCTGGCCAAGAAGAAATTGAAAAAAATACTTCATCTACGCACACACTTGAAAGACCCATTCTTAGCCAGAGACATTAATTTTGTTTTTACCTATCAGTGAGCAAAATTTGGAAATGCTTCTGTGCACAAAATGGGGGCAGGCTTTCATTTAAAGTTCATTGATTTGTGACAGCTTGTATAAACTTGTACCTTACAGAGGTGTGAAAAGCCTTTAACTGATGTAATGGCTATAGCTTGACACTTTCTTCAGATTTTTGCTTGTAAAAGAAGCAGTGCTGACTAAAGAATTGCTCTGAACAGATGTTTATAACTCAAGCGACATTGGTATTACTACAGTTTAAAATACAGTATGTCTTTGAACCTTTTTAAGAAACTATATCGTTCAGGAGCCAGTATTTATAGGCAATATTTATGTACAACATACAATGAGGTCATTTATAGTACTGTATGTTTCAGTATAGCTCAGTAAGTTCATAGTTCATTAAGTCATGGATAAGCTTTCTGAGCTGAATGAATTCTCTGTTTGCCCTCTAATAATTTCTTCCTAGTTAAATAAGCTGAACAAACCGCGTAAGTCAATAACAAAAAAAAAGATAAGACTTCATTTTTAGAAAGCAACTGTTACAATTACTACTTACTACTAGGAATTACTACTTCTAATTTTCAGAAGCAATTTTCTGGTTTGGTTTTGTTAGTTTTTTATTACTGCAGATATTCATACAGATCTGCAAATAAACCAGTTAGTTCTTCAACACATCTTCAGAAGTAAAATTTGGGTATGATTGTAACAGCTATTTCCATTTCCACTGTTTAAACAAAAAGTGCAGTTCAGATGCCTCCGAGGCACAAGTCCTTTACTTCGCAAAAAATCTATAGTGAAACAGAAGAGGAAATATGACCTAGTGGTGATATAAAAGGCACACTAGTTCAGAGCCTTTCTCTCACACAACCCTTCTCTGATGCTGCAAGGTGATTTCACCCCAGATTGAGTAAGAGTGTAATATAGATATTCCTAACTTTCAACTTCCAAACTGTTAGAATTTACAAAGCTTATTTGGGTATCTACAAATGGTAGATCACATGTTTTTATTTAATTTATTTATTATTTTATTTATGTATTTACATAAATAAAGGTGGTATTTTGGAGCATTAAAGTGAAATAAACAACAGTCACCTTATTGAGCAGGATAGGAAGCAGTGAGAAATGCTGAGGAGCAGAGACAATCTGAAATCTCATCTTTTTCTTTGCTTTGGGTTCCTAACAAGAGTCAAAATTAAATGCTTCTGGATTCACAGCCTGAATCTAGGTGCTGTGCTACGTGTAATATGTATGTGTCAAAACCAGCCCAACCTGTCAGGAAATGCCTACATGAAGATTAGCCTGAGACCTGCTCTGAAACTGCCTTCACACAGTGACATTGAGCTCTGACAGGATGATTGCATTCTAAATTTACAAAGCAGTGGCACATATAAACCCAAACTCATCCTTATACAACCTCAGGAGCTTAGCCTAGCCACCCTAGGCTTGCTGTGTGAACAAGCAGCAGTAGTCAGTCACTTCTAAAAAGCGATACAGATCTTCAGGAGGCTGGCTGACTCTTTGGGAGAGCTCATCTCCACTTTAACGGGATATTAAGAAACTGAAACCCATACTTGTTCTTTAATGCCTGAAGTTAGGAAAAGTCCTCAGGTGTATAAAGTATTTCCTAACAAATGCTTTAATGCAGATCTCCTAAGTAATTTCCTCAGATTCAGGCACAATTTAAGTAAATGAGAGCTCTTCTGCTTCTGCAATTCCCTAGAATGGCAACCCCTGAATTTTCTGTTTTCTAAGATAGTCTGGAAGAGCTAAGTAAACTCAGCACAGTTAGTTATGCAAAGTAAGTCAGCCTCAAAACTGATCACTAGGAATCAATAACATTCCAAATACAGAGAAAACTAAGTGAAAGGAAATCCGACCACATTCTTTATTACTTGGAAATGAGAGCAGTGGAAAAAATTTTTTGCTCTCTATGTCTTAGGTTTAGAGGGGTGTAGCTCTTGCTTTCTCTGTACGAACTTCCTTCTCAGGATTCACAACATAATAGAGAATCCAGATTTAATAAACTCTTCATAGAACACTGTTAAAATACGTAGCACTGTTTTCCTCAGGAATCTCAGTTATGTTTCCATTCCTCTTCACTTGTGGTAAAGTTATTATAGAGGAGTAGCAGGGATGTACTGCCAGCAGAGTATCACTTCATTCCAAGGATGTGGTGGGAGCCCATGAAAGCAGAGCTGGTGATGGGAAGCTGGAGGCCTCCCAGGGCAGCCTCCTATCTCTGAGCTAGAGAAGGGGCTCTGGGCAGGTTGATCGGATATCCAGAGGACTGTGGATGGCATGGACCCTACCTCAGGATCAAACATAGCTGAAGCTGGACTTTCCCACAGTCACTTCTGGTCTCTGCTGAAGTAGTGTACACTGAAAAAAGAAATGACAGGTCAATAGTGACCATCCTCACTATTCTAAAGGGATAAGTATGATTGTTTGCTCTTTTTTTCAGAATATTTTTTTACACAGAGTCCGTGCAAACAATACATTTAGTACCACTTTTCATAATTACCATAAAGGAAGAAAACCAAAAAAAAGGTGTGTTGTTTCATAGAATCATAGAATCACAGAATCACAGGTTGGAAAGGACCCACTTGATCATCAAGGGTTGAAATCAAATAGAAATAGGTTTGAATATATGTTAAAAGTCTGAAGCTGTTCAAATACTTGACATTAGTAATTTCTAATTTGATTTTAACACATTTAGGTTAACATCTTCCTCGTTTAAGGTGGATTAAGTCCTATAAGCAAACTGATAAGAGATGTGTTTACTGCTTTTAAAATTAAGTGGGTAAAGTGACAGATAAAGTCATTTCCTCAGATCCTCTGAGGATTGACACAATCCATAATGCAATGGTATGGACAGTGTACAATAATAGATTCCAGGCAGTCCATAATAATAAAATTTGAGCTGTCACTATCCTAAGACAGCGTAAGGGCAATGTAGGGTAACCTCTTGTGTACGTCCCTACAACCGTGACTAGAGGCTGTACAGCTGGGGCTATATCAGCACATATTTCCGAAACAGAAGTAGAAATTAAAGCCAAGAAAATGAATTGGAACTTCATTAAGATTTTTTGAAACAGCGTATCTGGTGTTTCCTACAACTTGAATACCTTGAAGTCTAATCCAAACTCCACTAAACTCAATGTAAAAACTGAAATTTACTTTACAAGGCTTTGGATCAGAGTCCTGGACACATCTATCCTTAACTCTCCATTTTAATGAATATCTATCTGTAGCTTCATAAAAAGTACTGATTTGGCCTTATGTTCTAGCAGAAACTAAAAAAACGGATGAAAAATGAAACCTTGTCATTCTTTCATGTATATAATTAAGTAACTAAACATAGAAGAAGTAAAGTGGAATTAACTGCAGTGCATCAATCCAACAATTGCTTCTTCCATTCCCACAAACCAAACTACCCATCCCTAATATCTCAATTCATAAAACTTCAAATGCAGAGCACAGAGAGGAAACTAGTTCCTCTAACAAGTATTTCCTATCAGCCAATGGAATCAGTACGTGTCAAATGAAACCAAATCCAAAAGCATTTATGATCAACAGTTTGAGATAAAGTGTTTAGAAAAACATTTGATCTTTCTTAAACAGATGGTACATTGCTGATGTATTTCCAGGCACAGAAAGATAGAGTGTGTACCTATGTAAATTTCTCTATAATAACAGTAGTTAGAAGAGTGAAATATTCATATAGGTGGAAAGGGTAATGGCTCTTTCTTCAATGTACTGCAATATTATATGGCTGATATTAAATTGACATCTAGCTATTCCCTCTCACAATATTCTATCACGGGTTTATCCATGTAATTTGGGGTTACTGAGATGTCATATCACAGAATATTTATTACTACTGAACTTTTTCTTCCCAGGCAGTGATATTGCATATAAATAAGACCATCAATACTCTTTCAAGCAACATTATGTTGAGCAACATTAAGTGAGAACATTACATTCTCACATTTCTTCTATACTATATATTCTAGGTCACATTAAGAACTTGAATAACATAATAGGTAAGCAAGTGAGTTTATAACATAACAGCCTACAAAGGTTCAAATCAGAAAAGAAACAACAAAATACAACTTTATGAATGATCAGACTACAGAACAGATGTCACCTGACAAATTAGTCCTTGGTCCAAGCTCAGATCTGGGGTGCAAATAAGTTTAAAAAAGACTAAACTAATATAAATTACATCTTATCTGACTCTCTCAGCCCATAAATTATGCCAGCCTACCCTCTCATAATCTAAAAACTAGTTTGGAAATAGTATCTACATCCTCCCCTTTTGGTTCCTTGCCTATCACATGTATTTTGTAACTCAGTAAATATAATAAGAAAAAAAAATACGTGGAAGCAAAACTGCATATAATTCTAGTCTAACTCTATACTTTCTCTTGAAACTCATGTGAATTCTTTTCCTTCTTTTAAATTATTATATGATGTAAAACTTTAGGGTTAACAACTGTAAAGCTTACATAATTCTTGTAGCTCACAGTCAGTTTGCAAAAAGATAGTACATTATAATTTCAGAGTCAGGAAAATATTGTACAGCTCATGAAATATACAATAAATATTAGAAAAAAGCAAATAATATTATAATACCAGTAATTACTTCAATGTAAAAGCTAAGTCAATAATTCTTCCCACCCGTCCCCATAAATTCTTTCACTTTGTTAATCACCAAAAGAATCTAAATATTATCTTTCAATGAAACAGTCATAGCTCTGCACTTTAGTGTGTGCACACAAACATTCTCTCTTATCATTTTCTTTTGTAGGTGATTTATCAGATGTCTATACTAGAAGCATCTTGCCAGTATAGACAAGTAGAACTTTATCCCACACCAGCAAAAACTTTTTTGAGAGCTGCATGTTATGACCCACCCTAAGTTTTCCCCACCCAACAGTGAAACTCCCTTTGTTGACAAAACAGCTTTTTATCTTCATAGTTAGGTTAAGTAGTGATTACAATTGTTCAGAACTCTCAGCAAAATATACTTGGAAGTCTGTTTTTCAAACAACTTTCGGGGATTTTTTTAGCATAGCTGTTAAATTTGTTTTGTGTCCCTGTGGCTCTTCAGAACCAGAAAAGAAAAGTTGTCTCTGACATTTTTTTTCCCCAAACACAAGAAGATCTTGTCAGCAATCCATCTGGAGCCTGTGTAACTAGCAGCAGTTTAAACACCAGGTCCTTAGCTGCTGCTCAAACAGTAATTTGTAGCATGTTTCAAAAGTTATATAGGTATCAGTGTATCAAATATCAGTTACTCTTATCTTATAAAGCCCTAACTTTAGAGACCATCATCTTTCCCTTGTAAACCCAGTGAAAGCAGGGATGAATACCTAAACCCTTACCTCACTGACTTGTGCTGCTACTTCTGTGTTAGCAAAGGCACAGCTCCAGCTCAGACCTAATAGCTAATCTGAGTTTTGCAGCCCTCTGCAGCCTTGAGATTTAAAGATTTCTCCTCTCCTGGCTTGCCTCATTTAAGTCCCTAAAATATGTAAGTGCAGACCAAGCATTAGATAAGGACTACCCACATAAATAAAACTGAAATAGCAGCTATCCATATCTAAAGTGGCACACAATGGATTCTAGCCCCCTCTCCTAACACCTCATTTGACCATGCTTTGATGACAAACAAAGGTCACAGGACCGTTTTCAGTTCCTACAATTACACTTAGAATAGTTACAATAACTCTGCAGCCAGTTCTAGAAGAGTGGAAAAAGATTTTGTCCAGTGCTGAAACAAAAACATTACTTCAATTTGGAGCATTTATGTGTTTAAGAGTCCAAATAACTCTTATGACTTTACAAGATTAAGCTATAGGGAATTTTTTAGATTTCTTTTTAAGTCTAAGGAAGCAAAATACTTCATTAGAAAGTGTTACAATTAAACATTTTAAATTTTCCAGTTCCCCTACATACATAATGTGGAGAAGCTGATTTAAGTTTACAACTTGTTTCAGAATACAGCAACTGTCAAAAGATCCCAAAATCTAAAAAAAGTCAAAGCCTTGGCCAAAATATTTCACTTCAGTTTATTTACAGTATTCCTCAACTCCAATAATCTCAGTTGTCAGATGATATACTTGTGAAAAACATCTTTTTCATGAGATAAGACTCCTACACAGGTTCAGAAACTTTCTCTCAAGAATGTTACCAGTGAAATCTTTAATGCTTAAGTGCTTCTGTGACTTTCTACCTGAATCACTAGATCAGGACTTCTGGTTATTTGCAAAAGTACATGGTCTTCCAGCTAAAATGAATCCTAGTGATTCTTCCCCTTTGCTGGCTGGTTTCTAACATCCTGGTCAGTCTTGCTGTTATGTACTCTTTGTCCAGCCAGTATTTAGTCGAATAATTTTCTGAAAGACGATGCATACCCTAAAATCACACATTTCACTTGCAGAATCATCATGCATCATTTAAATAACAAAGAAAGCAAAACAATTTTTAAAGGTTTGTGCCTTAAGATACGAAGTAATTCAACTGACTCTTCCTTGGCTCCTTATTGACCTGACATTTAAGACCTCTTTTTCCCGGCATTAGTTCTTGCTCACTGTCTTGGGTTTACATTTCAAGGTTTTGGTAACAGGGCATTGTTAATCATCAGAAGCTGCCCCCACGTCCAACAAATCCAGTTACAGCATGCTCCAAGAGGGACCCAGCAGTGGCCAAAGCTGAGCCCATCAGTGACAGCAGTATCTCTGTTTAAGAGGGGATAAAAAAAACTATGCAAAGCAGCTTGAGAAGAATGAGAATTTGTGAGAGGAACAACTCTGCAGACTGAAGTCACTGAAGGAGGAGGGTGTGCTCCAAGTACCAGAGTAGAGATTCCCCTGAGCGGGTTTAAAACACAGAAAATCTTAAGCACAGATTAAGTTTTCCTTTATGAAGACTAGGTAAAAGACTTCTAGCACTTCAAGGCAAAACGGCCAATACAGGAAGTAAGATTTTCTACAATAAATCAGATCATCCATTTTTTTTCTCTGTTAACTAGTGCTGTGACTTTAAAATTGTCCAGATGCATTAGAAGTTTCAGGGGGAAAAAGAAACATCCAAGCCCATTGTGCATAAATTAAAACTACCTACACTTCCTTATCTCAGTAGACAGTTTTCTTAGATCCTAAAGCATCCCTACAACTAATGTTTGACTTCATTTCTTTTTAAATCACTCATTTTATTGATACTCCAAAAGTACTGCAAAACAGGCAGAAAAACATGTCAGACACAAGAACAGACAGAAAGTAACTTTTACTTTCTTTATTCTAAATATTTCTTTATTCTATTATTTATTCTAAGATGAAGTGATCCCATTTGGTTAACCATGTCTGAAGTGGGTTAGCTGTTTGACTATATAGGAGCATTACAGAATTAGAATTAGGACATAATTGTTTAAAAAAGCATGAAATCCTTTCTGTAGCTGTGGTTTAGTAAAGCGTTGTATGCCCTGTTATTGCCTGTGTTCTTTTGTGTGTATTCCTAAAGTGAGATTTGGAATTTGGGAAGCAGTGTTATTAAGAAGTTAGCTTTTTTGCATTGTTTTTCCTCAACAGGAAAATCATTTTTTAACAAAAAATAACAAAGCATTCAGAAAGAGGGAACAAGTGATCTTCCAGAGAATGAACAAACAATTCAAAGTGAAGAAACATCTGGAAGAGAGGAAATAAAAGATATTGGTTCCTTTGGCACCAGCTACACACTGCGTGCTCCATTCTGAAACCATAGAAATCCATTACCTTCCTTAGGTTTTCCTGCATTATATCTCACTCACTAAGCTGCAGTGAACAGTTATTGCATTCAGCAGAAATCTACATTTCATGACATATAGATGCACTTCAATTAATTTCCAATGGAAACACACAAAACAATCTTCAGGTTCTGATTTTGATTGCCAGAAATTTTGCCATTGTTTTAGATGTTGTTAATCAGTTGTTTGGTTTACTTTTACTACTTATTTACATGTTTTGTTCTCCCTCTCTCCAATGTTTTAGGTACTTTGGGACAGAGAACTATTTTTGCTCAGTAGTGTTAGTATAGAGGTCTGCTAGCTTGATTTAAGGAGCAGATGGAATGCAGTGAAGTTGTCTTTTTGAAAAACCAAGAGAAAATTAGTCACTAGAAGACATTTTCTCTTTAGACTTTATAATTCATTTTTCCCTTGCTTGTACCACAGCATGATTGAGGTTCATGAGGAGAAAGTACAACCTAGGAGCAGATTTAGTTGTGGTGACTATATCAGTGCAGTAGACTTCTTTGCCTCTCCTCGGCTTCCGTACCCTCATGCACACCATCGCTGTAAGCAGTGTCTTGCAGAGACTTTGATGATGAAGAATGTCTGCTCTGATGCATCTTGTGTTGTTTAGAGAAGGATGCTGAGATTTCTTTGTTCTTCTGATAGATTCCTATATCTAAGATAGTTCTTTACAACCTTGTCACCTGCAACTGACTCCCTATTCTCCCTCCAAATCCAGTTTTTCTTATTCTTTTGCTATTCTGTGAACAGCAAAGATTTGAACCATAGAAGTAGGCTGTATCTGGCTCAGGTGTTAACCCTGTAGGCAATGTGCCAGGTGTCTATAAAGGGCTTTATCCTAGTCTCTGATACATAAGATATTCTGAGCCTTTCATCTGAAACACACAATAAGAGCACTTGGTCCTTGGATGTTGCTTAGCGGTCTACATTATGAAGTCCTGGTTTATTATGCTAATTTTTTTGATTGTTATAGTTCATGGTCTGCCTCTGTGTGTCAGCTTTCAGTATATGAAAAAGGAATCACTGGTTTCACCTAGAAAACAAAACTCAAGCATATTGATACAATCTTTCACACCCACAGTGACAGGCGTATGTCAGAAAAGTAAATTTACTATTAATTCAAAGAAATACATTCTTAGCTAAAGAAAGATCATATTAGACTCTATAAATTCATATTTTATTGACCTACCTCAAAAGTTTAGTGTTTTGATATTCTGCATAAGTATAGACTTTCACACAGAGTGGCACATATAGCCCTGCGCATGTCATTCTAGCCAAGAATTTTATCAGTCTTCCAATTGTGAAATAATCTAGATCAGTTTAACCATTTAAAACTGTTTTACAATAGATTATATATTTCATATAAGAAGTAAAAGGTATGTGCACTTTGTCATTTATTTACTAGGACTGCTTTATATGCTTAGTGATAACTCTATTGTAATATATTTAGTCAACAGTCAAAAATGGATACCATCACAACTACATAAATCAATATTCTAGGTCGAATTTTTAGCAGTGTGACAAAAAAAAATTCTAGATATCATCTTTTACCTCAACCATTATGACTGACTGTCATGTGAAAATAATAGATCAAAACTATTGCTTTCTTCTCTTAATAAAGGGAAAAAGACCTTGGTCCCATCACTGACAGCATCTTCCATACTGTCTACAGAAATGCAGAACCATTTTCTTCAGATAGTCTAAAGAAATGTATTTAGGGATGGCACTTGGTACTTACACAGAGGAAAAGAATGCAAGCAACACAGCAGATCACTTCCATCTTATGTAAGATAACTGATCTATTTCACTGTATTACTTTCAAATATACATGCACAAAGAGTACAGATAGTGTTCAAGGCCAAGTTGGATGAGGCTTTGAGCAGCCTGATCTAGTGGAAGGTGTCCCTGACCATGGCAGGTGGGGTTGGAACTAGATAATCTTTAAGATCCCTTCCAACCCAAACCATTCTACGATTCTATGATTCTAACTCCTCTTTCTGAAAATGTCATCTACTTCTCTGATGTGGCTTTCAGAGATCAAATAGATCTTCTGTTAAAGATATCAACTTCCAATACTGAGTATTTTTCATAAATTATGATAAAAGAAGCATTCATACCAAGTGCAAAGGTTTGTCAAATTTCCAAGGCTTAGCATTGCCAGAGAGGCTTTGCATAGAACAAGCTGCTTAATTTCTCAAAAGTAATTGGTACCTCTAGGAAGACAAAAACCACCTGATGAAGGTGTTATTGAATATTGTTGGGATTGAGTTTTGTAAACTAGATTACACAATTTAAGTGGGTCACAAAATAATATTGATTTATGGGTGATGGTTAAGTAGATATTTTATTCAAGCCATGTTTGGTATTCCATAGAATCATAGAACCATAGAATAGTTTGGGTTGGAAGGAAACTTAAATATCATCCAGTTCAAATCCCCCTGCCATGGGCAGGGACACCACCAACTAGACCAGGATGCTCAAGACTGCATACAACATGGCCTTAAACTTCCAGTGAGGGGGCATTCACTGCTTCCCTTCGCAACCTGTTCCAGTGCCTCACCACCCTCTTCATGAGGAATTTCTTTCTAACATCAAATCTAAATCCTTCCCCTTCCAATTTAAAGCCATTCCCCCTCATCATATCACTACAAGCCTTTGTAAAAGGTCCTTCTCCAGCTTTCTTGTACTCCACCTTGATGTACTGGAAGGCCACTGTGAGGTGTCCCTGGAGCCTTCCTTTCTCCAGACTAACACCCTAACTCTCTCAGCCTGTCCTCATAGCAGAGGTGCTTCATTCCTCTGATCATCTTCACAGCCCTCCTCTAGACTGATTCCAACAGTTCCATATCCTTCTTATGCTGGGGATTCCAAAACTAGACACAATGCTCCAGGTGGGGTCTCATGAGAGTAGAGTAGAGTGGTAGGATCACCTCCCTCAACCTGTTGGCTGCACTTCTTTTGATGCAGCCCAGGATATATTTGGCATTCTGGGCTGCGAGCACACATTGCTGTTTCATGTTAAGCTCCTCATCAATCAGCACCCCGGAGTCCATCTCCACAGGCCTGCTCTCAATCACATCGTCCCTCATCCTGTGTTTAAACCACTGATTGCTCCAACCCTGGTGCAGAACCTTGCGCTTGGCCTTTTCTGAGTGCTAATATTTAAATATTTATTATGCATTTCCACCAAATCCTTTCTCTTCAAGTTGCGGGTAGATACAGAACAAAGCAAAGTACATGAAAATCTCGTAGGAGATTATACTGCACAACATGCTGGAAAGAAAGATGGATATACTCAGCCACTAACATTTTCTAAAAGTGTTTGAGTGTGGGCAAAGTTATCATTCACACCACAAAGAGGCAGCAAGACAACTACAAATGCTGGCTCTATCCAAACATTTCTAATATCCTTGTATACTAATTAATTCATCTGGATTGCTTAGTGTATAGTTACAGTAAAATACAGATGACATGCAACCCTGAGATGAAATGAAATTTCTGCCAGGATAATTTGTTTTGTTCATCCTGTTAGCTTGACAATTTGAAGAGGTTTTCTAGATATAAACGTTAAATATAACAACTATGTTTTTTCTTAAGTTACAAGGTTAATGCTAGTGACTTTAGCAGAAGTTTTCAAGCAAAAGCTGTAAGCCTGAACCCTAAATACATAAGTATTACTAAACACTAACCTGAATCTCTCCCAGGAGGGAATTATACTCAGAACAAATAACCCGCTTCCAAAGTTACTTGCAAGAGTTGTAGTTCTGGTAGCAGCTGAGATTGATGCATTTTATTTAATAAGGACTCTTGAATGAATAGAGAACAGTGAAACAATCTGACACACCCGGGGATCTGACTCTGAAGTTTGTAATCTGCCAGAACTCTCTCAGAAAAAATTGCTGTCCAGCCTGTGGTAGGTCTGTGCACTCTATTTTTTTTAAATTTAATCAGAAAGGAAATTCAAATAAGATTTACATATCACTTTTTACTTTTTAATAACCCGTTCCTTAAGATATTGTTAAAAGTTTGTTAATGTTGAAGAATGAAGTTCCTGTTAAAACAATCATTTTCACTTTAAGGTCACAGTATTAAACTGTTTCCTGGAGAGTCTCTTTGAGAACAGGCCCTTTAAAGCAAATTGGACACTCTCGGCGAAAGACATATTTGCATTCACATTGCAAGGTTGGTATCATACCATAATAGTCACTCTAATGATGCGACTTGATGGCTAACCTGCCAGAAAATGGTTGATTTTTTTTTGGCTTTCTTCCTCGATTCTTCACCCGCCCCCCTCTGCTCTTATTAATATATTTAAATGGAGAACAAATCACACATTTTTGACAAGCAGGAACTGAGGTCAGAACCAACCCCCATCTCCTTCCTGGCTTTCATCTGCCTGAAGCAACATGACTTGTTTCATCTCATACCTAGGAAACAAGCCAAATGGAACATGGCCTTGGTAAGATCTGCCTCTCATCTGAAAAGCCTGTCTTTTCTGAATGACAGGATCTTTCTTTCCTACTCAACTCAAAAATTACTTTATATGAAGTTCTCAAAGAAAATAGAAAAAAATTCTCCTCTAAACACTACATTTTTCAGTAAAAAAGATATAAAAGTTTGGACTTTTAAAGGCTAAAAATTGGGGGAAAAAAAATCTGTCTTTCTGCTGGAACAGGAAGAAGTCATATCTGCATTGCTTAAATGAAATGGGCAATTTCATGAGAAGAGTGCCAGTGCTACGAACTGAAGCACACTAAGCCTCAAAACCACAAAATGATTCCTAAAGAAGTCAAAATGTCAAGTCCAATTTAACTTTGCAAGTCAGAGAGGTGTGGGTGTGTTTGCAGTTGTTTGGCTTTTTTCAGGTTGAAATTGTTTTGTCACTTTCATAAAAATGCAAAAGAAAACAAGTGGCACCTTGTGCATACATTTCAGCAGTGTTTATATAGAGCAGTTGTCAATTATCTGTCGTACTAACAACACCATTTCAGAAGCGTAGTAAATTTGAGGATGTTCCCACTCTACCAAGGAGCTCAACATTGCTCACAGAGAAGCTAAATGATATGTAAGAAAAGGTGTACTATTTAAACCTCACTGTATACTAATAACAGTGTGAAAACTACACTGTTGCCTCTAGGCAAAAAAGAACTCCTTAAATGAAGACGTGAGCAACACATCCTTGTGACAGCAGGGTAGAGTTTCCTGTCTGATCGTTTATTAGTTGTTTTCAAACTGAGTGCAAATTAGGTCTGAGGATTTTGACTGCTGTAAACACACCTTATTATGTGTGGGCAAAACATTCAGGGAAAAGAAATATGTCTTCCATATATCCCAAATATTCACATTTTTATCTGGAGATGCTTCTGTTGCAATCTGTGTGCTCCCTTTTATGCCAGAGGATAATAGATGTGTCTCCAGGAATGTGGGGTTCACAGTGGCCACAAAAAGTGACATAGGCAGTTGTCACGTGCTGTAGGGCCCTGGAGCTTTAGTCAGGAGGGAAACTGAATTAATGGTCTAGTATTAGAGACAAATAAGTTTGTATGCAGCCAGGGCTGTCAGACCCTTAGAATTCTAGTTATGGGTCTAACAAGAGACAACTTCTGGTGAGGCAGAGTTGCAAGGGATAAATTGTGCTGTCTTAATATGATTTTAAATACTTAACAAAAATAGTAAAAACCACTTCTTGATATGTGATCTATTGAATATTTTACTAACGAAGTTAGTTTTACTAACTTCCCTTGACCTGCTGGCCATGCTTCTTTTGATGCAGCCCAGGACACCGTTGGCCTTCTGGGCTGTGAGTGCACATTGCTAGCTCACGTTGAGCTTCTCATCAGCCAGCACCCCCAAATCCTTCTCTGCAGGGCTGCTCTCAATCACATCATCTCCCATTGTGTACTGAAAACAGGGGTTGCCCTGACCAAGGCCTTGTTGAACCTCATGAGGTTCTCACAGTCCCACTTCTCCAGTCTGTCCAGGTCCCTTTGGATGACATCTCGTCCTTCCGGTGTGGCAACTACAATGCTCATCTTGGTGTCATCCACAAACTTGCTGAGGGTGCACTCAATCTCACTGTCAATATCATTGATAAAGCTATTGAACAGCACCGGTCCCAGTACGGACCCCTGAGGGACACCACTCATCACAGATCTCCATCTGGACTTTGAGCCATTGACCACCACTCTTTGAATACCACCATCCAGCCAGTTTCTTATCCACCGTACTGTCCACCCATCAAATCCATATCTCTCCGATTTAGAGAGAAGGATGTTGTGGGGGACCATATCAAAGGCTTTGCAGAAGTCCAGATAGATCACACCCATCGCTTTTCCCATGTCCACTGCTGCAGTTACCCCATAATAGAAAGCCACTAACTTGGTCATATAGGATTTGCCCCTGGTGAAGCCATGCTGGCTGCTATTAATAACCTCCATGTCCTTCGTGTGCTTTAGCACAGCTTCTAGGAGGATCTGTTCCATGATCTTCCCAGGCACAGAGATGAGGCTGACAGGTTGGTAGTTCTCAGAGTTGTTGTTTCTACTCTTTTTAGAAATGGGCACAACATTACCCTTCTTCCAGTCACCAGGGACTTCTCCTGATTGCCATGACTTTTCAAATATCACGGAGAGTGGCTTGGCAACCACATCTGCCAGTTTCCTCAGGACTCTGGGATACATCTCATCAGGTCCCATGGACTTAAATATGTTCAGGTTCTTCTGGTGTTCACAAACCTGATCCTCCTCTGCTATGGGAGGGGGTCAAGATGTTTATGGTTTCCTTGGTTCTAGTACATCTTGATGAACAATGAAAAATAAAGAGGTTCAAATAATACATTTACAGGAAGAAAAATCCACACCATTCAATAAAATTCATCATGTACTTTGCTGCTCAAACTAGCAAAGACATCATTATTTAGGAAAGCATTTAGATTTGTACGTATATTTAAATGTGTTGAAACAAACAAATTGCAGGCTCTTTGGGTTTGTATAGTTTTCTGCATTCACTGTGTTTCAAAGGTAAGAAAAATTCTGTTACTGAGGATTTTTGCAAAGTTAAGTTATGGTCTTTGGGCACTTTCCTTAGCCTGTGTGTCCATATCAGAGAAGCCTCTGTCAGAAGCATCCAAAAGGGGTCTAAGAAAACCCTCTGTGGCCAACTCTCTGTGGGGACAATTACTCTCAAGGAAAACTCTAATTCCAAATCTAAGCCTGATCCTGACATCAGGCCTAAGCCTAACTCTAAAGGTTCTGCACGGACAGTTGTCCCTGCAGCATTTTGGCTGCAGAGAGTGGTTCCATACAGAGTTGTTCATGTGGACAGTTATCCTTTTCCTTCCCAAAGAGTGAAAATGAGACTTTCCCATTACTTCTACCACCCTTGATTCAGGTAAGTATTATTACCTATGTAATACCTATTCCTTAAAGAAATTATTTCCAATTCCAAACTTTCAAGAAGCACCAATATTTCAAATCAGTATTATACGCACACGCACACACATTGACAACATGCATACCTCTACACGTGAGCAAAACTTAGCTTTTTCTTCCAAGATCCTCCAAGCACCTGTTTTCACTGAAATACAGTAACACTGTTGAGATACTTAAAAAACACTATGTCTTGAACTGTGATAGTAAAAAAACAACAGAGATTTCCTTCTTCAACAATGTCTTCACACTGTTCCACATGTTGTAATATAATTGGAGGAACCTGACACCACAAAGCATTATTTAAAATTATCCCTGATCTGTAGCAACAATTCAAGACAGAATAAAGAAAATAGGGCTACAGCCCCAAGATAAGGAAAGAGTAACTGACTTCTTCTACCTGGACATGTGTAAAGTGTTCAACACTGTTCTGCATTACATTCTTGTCTCTGAATTGGAGAGACATGGATTTGACAGATGGACCATCAGGTAGATAAGGAATCCATTGGATTGTCAAACTCATAGAATCATAGAAGACAGAGTTGTGGTCAAAAGCTTAACATGCAAGTGGAGACTGGTGACGAGTGGCGTTCCTCAGGGGTCAGTTTTGGGACTGGTGTTGCTTAAGATCTTAGTTGGACACATGGACAGTGGCATTGAGGACATCCTCAGCAAGTCTGCTGATGACACCGAGCTGTGTGGTGTGGTCAACATGCTTGAGGGAAGGGATGCCATTCAGAGGCAACTTGACATGCTTAAGAGCTGGGCCTGTGCAAATCTCATGAAGTCCAACAAGACCAACTGTAAGGTCCTGCACCTAGGTCGGGGCAATCCCAAGCACAAATACAAGCTGGGTGGAGAATGATTTGAAAGCAGCCCAAAGAGAAGGACTTAGGGGTGCTGGTGGATGAGAAGTTCAACATGAGCCAGCAACGTGTCCTTACAGCCCTGAAAGCCAACCATATACTGGGTTTCAACAAAAGAAGTGGGATCAAGCAGGTTGAGGGAGGTGGTTCTCCTGCTCCATTCTGCTCTTGTGAGATCTCACCCAGAGTAATGTGTTCACTTCTGGAGTCCTCAGCTCCTCAGAAGGACACAAACTTGTTCAAGAAAGTCTAGAGGAGAGCCGCAAAAATGATCCAAGGCCTGGAGCACAGGCTGAGACAGTTGGCCTTGTTCAGCCAAGAGAAGAGAAGGTTCCGGGGAGACCTCATAGCAGCAGTCTAGTACTTCAAGAGGGCCAACAGAGAGTGTAGTGATAGGACAATGGGTAACAATTTTAAGCTGAGAGAGGGTAGATTTATATTAGACATTAGGAAGAAATTATTTGCTGTGAGGGTGGTGAGGTACTGGAACATGTTGTCTGGAGAAGTCATGGCTGCCCCATCCCTGGAGGTGTTCAAGGCCAGGTCAGATGAGGCTTTGAGCAGCTTGCTCTAGTGGAAGGTGTCCCTGCCCATGGCAGGTGGGTTGGAATTAATCTTTAACGTCCCTTCCAACCCACATCATTCTATGATTCTACGATTTTGAGATTTTTTTTGGTGCCCTTTTCAGATTTTCTGCAGAAATGAAGTATGTGTCTGAAATTAGGCCTCTGAGGACTAGTAGTGAGGGACTTAAAAATCATCACAAGTCAGTTTCCAAGTACATTAAACAACAAAAATGGCTCTCAGAATTTCTTCATGTGTATTGCAAGTCACTGCAAGGGAAATACTCTTTAGCTCAGCCGTGAATTTAGTTAGCAGAAGTAACCATTATATGGAATAAATACAACTCTTACACAGCTGTGAGAACATGAGAGACAGGTACAGTAAGGGACAGCAATTCAAACCCAAAAAAGTCGTGTAAAAAGAACACATTTTTCTGGGTTTTCAGCATCTAATAAAACTGATATTAAGATTATCTCAAACACCAAATTCTTGCACATTAACACTTACATGCAGTCAATTATTTTCAGACACAGCAACAGAAATGGGGACTACAGTATAAAAAGTTAAGTATCAGTGATTTGCTATTTTTTATTTATCCATACATAACCCAGTATCCTTAGACACATTTTTCTAAATTTATGAGATAATTTCAAAGTATAAAGAATGCTCAGCATTTGAAAGTCAGTGTTATTGTTTACTTCTAATGCAAGCACAGCATATTGTGTTTGGCTGGGATAGAGCTGATTTTCTTTGTAGTAGCTTTTATGCTGTTATGTTTCAGATTGATGCTGAAAACAGTATTGATATTAGGGATGTTTTAATTGTTGTTAAGCAGTGTGGACACAGCATTAAGGCCTTTTCTGCCCCATCACACTGCCTTATCAGTGTGGAGGCTAAAGATGCACAAGGAGTTGGGACAGTTGACCCCAGAAGACCAATGGGATACTCCATACATACGATGTCATGTTTAGCATATAAAGCTAGGAGAATGAGAAGGAAGAGGGGAACTTCAGAGTTGTGGTATTTTGTTTTCCATCAACATTACATGCCATGGAGCCCTGCCTTCTCAAACACAGCTAGACACCTGCCTGCCAATAGGAAGTAGTGAATTAATACCTTACTTTTCTTTAATTGCATGCTCGGCTTTTGCTTTACTTATTAAACTTTCTTTCTCTCAACCCACAAGCTTTCTCACTTCTACTTCTTTAGACTAGACATTACAAGGAATTTCTTAACCATGAGAGTAGTGAGACACCCAAATATGTTGCCAAGGGAAGTTGTGGATGCCCTGTCCCTGGAAGTGTTCAAGACCAGATTGGATGGGAACTTGGGCAGCCTGATTTAGTAGGATGTCCCTGCCTATGGCAGGGGGGTTGGAATTAGATGATCTTTAAGGTCCCTGCCAACCCAAACAGTTCTATGATTCTATGATTCAATGATTTCACGATTCTATGATTCTATGATCCTACTCTTCTGATTCTCTCCCCATCCCACCACGGGGGCTGTAGGCAAGTGGCTGTGTGGGGCTCAGTTGCTGGCTGGGGTTAAACCGTAACGCATTTTCTTCATTGATGGATCATTAACATTTACAGTTGTTCAATTAACCTACCTATGATACATAGTAACTTCCATAGGAAGGCGATACTTGATAATAAAGACCTATCCCAATTCTTAGGGAAAGACAATCGTAACTAACGACAGCAAGCTAAGTCAGGCAAATTCCAATTAGAAATAAAGCACACAATTCTAAGAGAGAAAGTGAAAAAAACATTGGAAGAAATTTGATTTGGAGACAAGCAGCTAAAAGAAACAACATGATTCTTCATGTTCAGACAGACCTGGATCTGAGTCATCCAGCTTCAAGCATTTTAATAATGTAATCAAAATAAAGAGCCTTCATTCTTCTAGTAACCAGCTGGGAGGAGAAGACAGCTTGCAAGTGTGATTCTGGTTCTGAACGTCTTCCCAGTTGTCACTTACACTAAATACCAAGGTCAGTTCAGGGAAAACCTGGCTAATTTGAATTTCTTGTAGGGAGTATCAGACTAGACAGTTCAGTTGTCTCAGCCAGTTTTAAACTCTTCAGTATCTTTTCTGTATTATGGTACATTCATCTCATTTCTGCTTTGAAGGAACTGCTTCTAGGACTGTAGAACAGTTATATCCTCCATGAACATTCAGGTCTTAGTTTCTACTGCAGTAACAAGCAGCTATCC
Organism: Cuculus canorus; assembly: GCF_017976375.1. Lineage (NCBI taxonomy): Eukaryota > Metazoa > Chordata > Aves > Cuculiformes > Cuculidae > Cuculus > Cuculus canorus. Next base: position 21,139,418 of record NC_071405.1, read on the forward strand.
TAAATAAGGCCTGTCATGGTGGTTAATTTAATTGATCCATCCACTATATACAGAATAACAATTAATTCAGACACCAGAGAAGAGTCATCAGCTAGTGATGACTTGCAACAATAAAGTTCAACATATATAAACTTTTTACCTAGAAATGATTGTATAAGCCTTACTAATTTTCTGAGTCACTTAGTCAGCTCTCCATTGAGTCTTAGATAATATCTTGTAGCTCAACTCAGAACTGCTAACACAAAGTTATAGCAACTTCTCACCTAACAATTACTCATCCTCACTCTGTTGGGTGTAAATTTGATACGAAACATTTCTTGGTAGTTTCTTCCCCCACGCAGCCTACAGAACTTCTGTTCTGAGCGAACGCTTAACTTCTTGAACATTTCTGTAGCCTTGAGGGAATAAACTTATTCAGATGAGCAGGACAAAAAGGCTTGTGAGTGTCCCAGTTCTAACTTGCCTTGAATCTTAAGTAGTCATCCATACAAACAACGATTGTGATATGGATGTAAAAAACGCCAATGTTTTAGTGTGCTGCTTTTCACAACTGTAAATGACTACATACTGTGAGTGCTGAAAGAGATCCAGTCAGCACACAGTATAATTTTTTCTATAAAGAACAACCTGACATTGAGGTACAAAGTTCATATTAGACTTCAGATTAGTGAAGTATTTTCAGATATATCAAGCACTCGTCAGTGAGAGTTTATTTATGAAATTTAAATTGAATCTTCTTTTTGGAACATATTACTCATAGAGATCTAAGCAAAAAAAAAAAAAGGAAGAAACTGAGCCTTATCTCCCTGTTTACTATGGTGATTAGCAAGCCACATGTTTTTCTTTCCCTACAGAAATTTTATCAAAGTTGGGTTTTTTCTCTTTGAACATCCACAGATTTTCTTTGTCTTTTCATATTCAGCTGACTGGTTGCAAGGATTTCCTTTACAGTCTCTGGCTAGCTGCCATTTTTCAGCTTGCTTTTCCACATTCTTGAAATGACGAGTCTATTCCTCTTGGTTTTGGGGGGTGAGACCTCATAGTTCAATCACCTTCCATCTGAGTTTCTGGGAGCAGAGTGAGCTTCCTTTTACCTCCCAAGATACTGTTGCACATACAAATGCCTAATGCCCTTCTTAAATATGATTCGTTGTTTTGTTCTTTAACTACAAAAACAATACTATTTTTGGATGGTAGTTAATTTTGTTTCTGCTACACTATGCAATACATATATAGAGAGATGATAGATGCACCATCCCTGCAAACATTGAAGTTCAAGTTGGACAGGGCTCTGAGCCACCTGATCTAGTTGTATGTGGGGTCCACAGCAGGCTGAGGACCCCTGCTTAATGCAGATCATGGGACGGGAAGTGGGCAGACAATATAGGACCATGCATGAAAGTAGTACCATCCATTCACAGATTGTTTATGTATAAGCTAATCCAATCATGCGGAGACGCATGTGTTAATCAAGGGTGTAAGAGGCGCGTGTAAGATCAAGCGCACGCCAGCCAGCCATGTAACTTCAATAAAGAAACTTGCTTCCACATCACCGTGTCGTGTCTCAACAGCGACAGTTGAAGGTGTCCCTGCTTGCTGTAGGGGGGTTGAACTAGTTGACTTTTAAAGGTCCCTTTCAACCCAAACTATTCTATGATTCTATGTTTCTAAGCTTCATTTCCACAAAGATTATCTGCATAATAATTATGAGGGGATACTTCTTACTCTCCACCTTCCTGATGGAGAGATTTTTGCCAAAGCTGATAGACTAGATTACAAATCAGTGTTTTGTTAAGATTCAGCTAGAAGACTGAAAACAGAAGTTCTACACTCCTGCATGCTGGCATGGACTGAGGCAGAAAATACCAAAACTCAGTCAATTCTATTTAGTCTTGAAATAAAGTTAATACGTGAAGAAAAAAATTATTAGAGGGCTGATTTTAAATATATACATATGTGAGTATCAAGGACATGTACTGTCTCAAGTCCAGCTTTTCATCCACCAGTACATCCAAGTCTTACCTCACAGGACTGCTGTCAATCCTTTCCTTCCCCAATCTGTATTGACAATGTGGGTTGCTCCTACCCTGTTGCAGGACTTTGCACTTAGCCTTGTTGAACTCCATTGGGTTCACACAAGCCCACTTCTCAAGGTTGTCCAGGTCCCTTTGGATGGCGTGTCATCCATCACCCATAGCCTCTCCGTCACCCACTAAGTGAGTTATCTTTTCATAGAAGGAGGTTAGTCAAGTAGGACTACCTTTCATAAACCCATGCTGAGTGGGCCTGATCACTTGAACACATATTGAACCATTCTGAAGTCTTTCTCCTTCTTGGCACAAAAAGATGATGGCAGTAGGACTGCTCATGCCTTATCCTCCTGCTGTAAATGTTCTTAGGCCCTTATAGTAACAGATGAGGAGAGGACTTTTTTAATCAACTTCATCCATTATTTGACTGGGAAGGTCTTCAGCAATCACAGAAGGCTGGAAAAGATCTGCAGAAATCATCTAGTGTAACTCCCCTACTAAAGCAGGTTCAGCTACAGTAGGTTGAACAGGAATCTGACCAGATGGGTTTTTAATACCTCCAGAGGAAGAGACTCCATAACCTCCTGGGACAGCCTGTTCCAGTGCTCTGTCACCCTCACAGTAAAGAAGCTTTTCCTCAGGTTCAGGTGGAACTTCCTGTGCACCAGTTTGGCCCTGTCACTTCTTGTCCTTTTGCTAGGCACTGTTGAGAAGAATCTGGCCCCGTCCTCTTGACTCTTACCTTTAAATATTTATAAGCATTTTTAAGGCTCCCCTCTCATTCTCTTTTTTTCCAGGCTAAACAGACAAAGCTCACTCAGACTATTCTCATAGGAGAAATGTTCCAGTCCCCTGATCCTTTTCGTGTCCCTTTGCTGGACTCTCTTCAGTACGTCCTCATCTTTCTTGAACTGGGGAGCCCAGAACTGGATACAACAGATGTGGCCTCATCAGTGCAGAGTAGAGTGGGAGGAGAACCTTCTTCAACCTGCTTGCTACACTTTTCTGGGTGCATCCCAGGATACCATTGGCCTTCTTGGCCACAAGGACACATTGCTAGCTCATTGTCGATTTGTTGTCTACCGAGAATCCCAGGTCCTTCTGTGCAGAGCTGCTTTCCAGATTGTCAACAGTTAACTTGTACAGGTATATGGGTTTATTCCTCCTGAGGTGCAGAACCCTACATTTGCCTTTGTTAAATTTCATTTCAAGTTCCTTTCCACTCAAATTTCCAGCCTGTCCAGGTCTCAGTGAATGGCAGCACAGCCTTCTGGTGCATCAGCCACTCCTCCCAGTCTTGTACCATCAGCAAACTTGCTTGTTACCTTATGTAGGTCATTGAATATGTCGAACAAGACTGGGACAAGTACTGACCTTTGGGGAACGCGGCTGGCCATGGTCTTCCAACTAGACTCTGCATTGCCAATAACAACCTTCTGAGCATTGCCATCCAGCCAGTTCTCAATACATCTCACTGTCCACTCAACTAACACACACTTACTAAGTTTACCTATGAGACAATGTTAAAAGCATTGCTAAAGTCAAGGTTGACAACATCCAAGGCTCTACCCTCATCTACCCAGCCATTCATGAAACCATAGAAGAGTATGAGATTGGTCAAGCATGACTTCCCCTTGGTGAACCCATGTTTACCACTCACAATCTTTTCTTCCAGATGCTGGAGATGATATCCAGGATGAGCTGTTCCATCAGTTTTCCAGGGATGGAGATGAGGCTGACTGGTATGTAGTTTTTGAGATCCTCCTTGCCCTTTGTGAATATTGGAGTGACATCAGCTTTTCTGATACAGTCCTCAGGCACCTCTTCTGTTCTCCATGATCTTTCAAAGGTGACAGAGAGCAGTTTAGCAATAACATCTGCCAGCTCCCTCAGCACTCGTGGGTGCATTCCATCAGGGCCCATGAATTTACAGGTGTCCAGTTTGCCTAGTTGATCTCTAACTCAAACCTTCTCAACCAGGGGAGAGCTTTCCTTTCTCTAGACCTTGCCTCTTTCCTCCGGGGTCTGGAATTCCTGAGGGCTGGCTTTAGCACTAAAGACTGAAACAAAGAAGGCATGCAACACCTCTGCCTTCTCTGCATCCTCCTTCACAAGAACACCCACCTCATTCAGCAGTGGGCCCACAGCTTCAAGGTCACTGGTTTATCAGTCTTGTCATGTTTTTCCAGTAACTTCTTTTGATTTATCTCTAGGTGTTCAAGGATGATATCACACAGATGCTCTGTAAGTTATAGGAAATTATATTGTAATATAAGTATTTTCCATTCTACGCAGACTTGAACCTCATTATCTCCCATAAAAGATCCTTCTATTCTGAAAATATTATCTAATATTTTTTTCCTATATGAAAGATCCTACATTTGGCAACTATATAATGTTTTTCTATATCCAGGTCACCAGCAGATTAAGCCTGTATCACTGACCTATTCCCTTTATTACAAGTACTACATTAATTATCACTACATATGCTTTGATGTTTTCCTCATCAACTGGGACTGAAGTTTATTTTCTAATTCAGTAGGACAAACATTAAATAGTTTAGGGCACACATCAGCTTTTAATCATATTCAGCAAAATAAATCACCATAGCAATCAATATAGCATTATTGTCCCAAAGTATATTTACATCTAAAATTAATTATTAAGTATTTTATTATGTGGTAAGGCTGGTTTTGTGTCCTTCAGGTTCACTGGTCTAAATGCACTGTGAAAAACGGTCAAATGACTTACAACTCTTAAAAATGTACTGTAGACCAAAGGGCACAGCTATATGCAAAGTATATTGCCCAAGATATAATCTAAAGACAGAAAATGACAAGAGGAAGCTCATAGCTGGGAATGTGAGAAGTAAAAAACAACTATATACAATGTGTATATGCACATATACTGACTTACATGGTTATATATGTGCTTCACTAGATATAGATATATCGCAGACGAATACATTGATTATGATATTGAAATAGCCTTACAGATGAGTTTATAAGGAAACCACTCACAAGTTTACACATATGAAAGAAAGATCGTCAATCACCAGTTTAGGCTGTTAAAAAGTTCCCTGTCATAAAAGTTGTCACTTACACATATATTCCAAATATTCAGTAATAGGTAAATATTTTTGCTAAGTAAGGATCAGAATGACACACAAAAGGATGGGATGATCTCAGGAACTCCATCAAAAACTTAATTTGTCGTGTTTCCACACAACGAAATGCAAGGTCATAGAGTAAATCTTACTTCAGACTGGCTCAAGACTGTCTATGCTGACACAGATAGTTCTTAACATCGATATCACAGCAGATAAGAATATTTAGAAGAAATCAGAGAGAATTAGAGACTGAAAGCAAACTGTATGTTGATACCATAGGAAAAAAAAAAAGAATATTAAGTAATGTTCCCGATAGAGAAACAGAAGGCACTAGGATCTTGTCTAGAAAACAAGACCTGTATTATTATCACAAGTTTTCAGAAAGACTAAGTAGAAGTCTGAGATGATTGAAAGAATGAAAAGACATAGAAAATTAAAAGAATTTCATTTTTATATTCCGTCAAAGAAGAGTTTTGAGGAAAACATTTTTGCCATGTATAGATCAATGAGTTATGTGCTAAGGACAATTAAGAGTTATTCAAGTAAAAGATTAAGCTGATAGAGAAATCAGCTTATACACAGAACAAATTTATTGTGTGACTAGATTTGTAATGGTCAAAAGCCATCTGCATCATGTTCTCACTATCCCACTGTTCTATAAAAATGCCTCTTCAGCTGAGCAAAAAAAAAAAAAAAAGGTATATTTAATAGGGAATTTGATTGGTTTACAAAATAAATATTAAGATACAGATGGTTTATATAAGTATGGGATTGTATTTAATGCGCCAGGATGTCTCATTCATTCTTAGTTTTCTAAGTTGCAGGGTCTAAAAAACTCACCAGTTGTGACCCTCGTCCACTCACTGAGAATGCATTTAATTGAAAGGCAGCAATTAATTTCCTACACAGTAGACACTTAACAAGTACTGCATGATATGACAACCAGTTACAAAGGACATAGACTGAATTTCATGAGGCAATTTATAAGCAAATTATCCCACATCCTATTAGGAATCCCATGGGCTATTTCGTGGTGCATTATCAGTCTTAGTCGCCACTGGGAACTCTGAAAGCTTCCCGAGAGCTGCACATCATGTGAGTGGAGCGATTAAAAACTCAGCATTGTTTTTCCTGGTTAGATTGTTTTTTAAAGTCAGAAGTATAGACATCTTCGAAACAGTTGTGGGTCAACGTTGGTTACAACTGTTGTAATTCCAGTTTTTTAATATTTATTGAACTAGGGTCACTTCGCAACTGGCACGGCTATGGAGATTTACTTGTGCTTCCCAGCCTTTTCGGTCCCTAAATTCAACCAAGGACATGCTAAATAGGGTTTGGGAAGTGACAGCCAAGATCTTTCATGACGTTGATTCTATTTAATATTTTGAGACCTAAGGCCTATTTGATTGTTTTGATGTCTCACAGGCTCAACAAAATAAAAACAATGTTTAGGAAAGCCCATCAGGGCAGAAAATGATTGTTTGTTTCCTCCTCATGAAAAATTCTACCACCAGCTGTGGGATAGATGTTTTATACATAAGTCTGAGTAACTTAGAAGAGTATCGAGCATGTCCACCAAGATCATGACAAGGCTTAACTCAAACCTGGTTTAAACAGTTTAGTAGACTCAATTTTTGCTAGAAGCACATGCTGACACTTTTGTGCTTCAGTTACCCAGTCTGCAAAAAGTATTTTAATCTCATGACTCAAAACTTGTCATACTAATGTTTCACTCATTTTGAATGTTATAGCTAAGGTTTAAATATTGATTTAAAATACAATTATTCTTGAATTACACAAAATTCTCTATTGCTTTTCAGAAATGCATTATATCAATTACCTCTATGGAGCTACTCATGCTTGGGATTCCATAAAACTCAGAGTTCTTCTGTGACATCTTCCTGATATGTTCTGGGACACATAACCCCTTTTTTGGGCATGAACTTCTCTGTATATAACACATACGACCACAGAAAAAGCATTGCTAATTGTATGAAAGCAACCTCAAATATTCTAGTAGAGCATATTACTTTTGGATTTCTATCACAGTAATGTTTTCAAACTAAAACTTTTCACGCCAATTCCACCAGGAAATATAATTTTCACCTAGACTACTTTGGTGTCAAATCTCACAGAATTTGTTCAGAGGATGGGAGGAAAATCAAATAAGACATTTAATTTTAACTGACATAGGAGTTCCATAAGCAAAAATAAACATAATCTTTTTATTATTTCACATTATATTTTTAAGGATCATTGTGGTATTATAAACTCTTCAACTTTGACACTTCAGTGAAAAGAACATATTTGTTTTGAAAATTTTCTACAAGATATAGTTTGCTTCTAAATCCTGCTATGCGGGGGAGTTGATAGCACTAATGAAAACAGACAGTGCAATAATAGTCTAGAGTTATGATTGCAACACGTAGGATTTAGTGACTAAGCTACACCTACTCGTTAGTCAGTCTGTTTCTTTTAATTCTTTGAAGGAAAGAAGCAGACACTTGAATCTTAAACACTTTTACATGTCTCCTGAAATACTTTTAGTTTCAGGGTGATTTTGCAGTATAGTGTGCATTTTCAAATTGCTTAATAGTTGTGAGCAGAATCTTTTTTCCTAATTTCTCCCTTATGTCAGAAAAAGACTAGTGAAAGAAAAACTAAGAGAAGATAGCCCTGAGTTCAAGACATAGTACCTGACTGCTATTGGAAACAAAGGCAAACAGCTGCTTAAAGAAATAAAGCCTGAGAAGTTATGATATTTTCCCTGTATTAAAAAGATCTTTATTATCTACAGAAAGGGCTTATCAAGTGGAAAATCACCAGACAAAAACATTTTAGTTTTTTGCAAGACTGCAGATTTGAGAGCCAGGTAAGACTTACTAAACATTATTTATATTACAGCAACACTCATAAGCGCAGTCAAATTCTGGATCCCAATCTGCTCAAGCACTGTACATGACTAAATTCCTTATATCATGATTCTGGTGCTTTCCACTCAGCTGTCTAGGCAAGTAAAGGATGTGGACACACTTCTCAAATCATCGTAATGCCACAGGAAGATCATGTAGTTAAATCCTAGAAAACAGGAATTGGAGTGGCAAGTAAGTTTGAAGATTCTCCGCCCAGAAAGGAACTGGTAAGTTTGATATTAAACTATATAAAGATACACTATTTATAGAGGAATTAGTGGAAAAGATTCAGAAGAGCCTAAAAAAATTGTAGTGAGGGGATGCAAAGAGAGTTCCATACATTTTTCTTTTCAAAAAGAAAGTATCTTAGTGCAGTGTTTAAAGATCTTAAGAAAAAAAAAATACAAAGTTACTAATTAGAGAAAAGTAAAAGAGAGTTACTGACTGAAGATACACACTGAAAATAGAAATTATGTATAGTTTTATTTATTACAATATTTTTGGCCTTGGATTATATTTTTAAAGATAAGTTATATTTGAACATAAATTACTCTGATTACTGTTGATCATATTTCCATGACTATCAGGTAGCTATTACCTTAAAGCATCTATGATTATTTTCTCATACTTCACAATGTTAGCTAGAGGAATGAATTTCTCAAAGTAATTCATAGAATCATGGAATTATAGAATGATTTGGGTTGGAAAGGATATTATAGATCATACTGTTCCAACCCTCTGCCATGGGCAAGGACACCTTCTACTAGACAAGGATGATATTTGCTTGTATGATTTGCATCCTTGTTGCATCAAGAATGCCAAGAGACTTTTTACCCATCCGCATGTGTCTGGGCAACAACGTGAACCTCACTGAGAGCAGAGAGAGGAGGATGGCATTTATCTGCGCCAGGTGAGAGTGGCTTATTTGGCAAATCCACAAAGATTGAGGGGGAATTTCCTGAGTTCTGAAACAGGAACCCAATCAAGGAGGCAACGAAATGTAAAATCTACACTTAAACAATTAAATACAATCACACACATAAGTCCCAGCTAACTTGCACGCCAGCAAGGAATAGGCTTGTTCTACAGTAAAAATTGTCAGTGGACATCAAGGGTTACATCTGATGGCAAAGTCCTACCAGTTGGTAGGAATTAACCAGGTGGAAGAATTCCCTTGCCAAAAAAACTCAGCTGCAGCATCAGGGTGCTATGAGGCCAGCAAAGCTGCTCTGAATAAGAACTTCTGTAAGACTATTTCAAAATGAAATACAACTAACAGTACGTGGAGAAAATAATCTAAATTATAAGATTTCCCACATGATTATGAGATATCCATTTCTCCATCCAATACTTATGAAGATAGGTCTTACTCTGAACTTCAAAACCTTTCTTCAGTACTTATTCCTAGAATAGGATTTTTCAGTCATTGTCCAAATCTCAAGAGAAATCTCTTCTCAATCTCAATGTCTTTGAGAAGCAGAATATATTGAAACCTAACTGAGACAAAGAGTTGAGGCTGGTGCTGAATTTGTTTATAATTGCTTATGGTCTTCTCTTCCACTATTTTTTTAACTCATTGGTGCTGTACCAAAAAAAAGTATTTGCTCCAAAAAGCAATTAGTGAGCAAATTTTAAACAGCCTCAGTCAGAGATATAAGCATAATATATAATTATATATAAATATATATATATAAATATATAACTGTGGTATTCACTGTCCCAAAACATCACTGGGGTGCATTCTTGAAAGGGTTTATATATTTAGCAATAAAAAAAATCAACATTTAAAGGTACCTACAGATATAACTACAAGGCTTATCAATAAGCGTGTCCCAAAGTATGAAAAGTGGTCAGAAGGACATATCTTAATATGATGAAATATTGGAATTAGGTGGATTGTGAGAGTAGGTGTGGAAGGGAGCACATTAAGCGTCCGGTTTCCACCATCACCCATAGCAGGAGACATAGTATCATAGTATAGTAAGCGTTGGAAGAGACCTTAAAGATCATCTAGTTCTGACCCCCCTGCCATGGGCAGAAACATCCCACTAAACCAGGTTGTTCAAGGCCCCATTCAACCTGGTCTTGAACACCTCCAGGGACAGGGCATCCACAACCTCCCTGGGCAACCTGTTCCAGTAGCTCCAGATCTAATAGTTCCACTAAGACAATTCTTATATCTCTTATATCCCTAAAGAAAAATTACAGAACTCATTCTGACACCTCTAGCAAAGAAGTAAAACATGATCTTTCCTAATATGTGCTATAAAAAAATGCAATGTGGAATAAATGGTTATAAAAGGTCTTAATAATAATTTAGCATTTTAGGATCTCTTACAGACTTGCTAGTTTAGGGCTAATGTTATAGAAAAATAAGTTACTATTACCTAAAAATGTAATTTACTGTCACCACCAAAATCATTTTATAGCCATTATAAAAAGAATATGATAATTCTAAATGTAGGTGATATGCTTTTACTGACAAATGGTATATCCATATCCTACAGGTCATCATTCTGCTCTTAACTAGAAATTCCAAGTAGGAAACACTTCACTGTCATTATTATTTCTATATTTGTTAAGGATTTAATGGTGAGTATTTTTGGTTGGAAACACTCTTTTTTTTGTTAATGTGTTTGTTTACCCCAAGAAAGGAAATGAATATTAGTACTAGCTTCAACTGGCAATGACATCATCAGATTTCTTCCTAATTTTAATTTCACAGATTCTTTTTTCTCTCTGAGAACGACCAAATAACGTTGATAGTGCTGTCTGTCTGTGTCTAAAACTGCTAGTGACCAAGTATTTATCTATGAGGGTATTTTGTATTGAATAATGCTCATTTGTTTACAAAGGCTTTCTAAATGTTATTCTACTGAATACTACTCAGAGAGATGAAGTAAAAAATCAGTTGTACAATGTTTTCCAGAAAGCTACATTACAATGGCATTTTTGTGACAGAAAGTGATCAAGCAATGCCCTGAAGAATGAGATTTGTTTACTTATGTTTAAAAGCACATATAAAAAGGTTATTCTCAAAAACAGGAGTAACCAAATATATCATAGAATTATAGAATCATAAAATGGTTTGGGTTGGAAGGGACCTTAAAGATCAGCTAGATCCAGCCCCTCCATCACGGGTAGGGACACCTTCCACTATCTCAGGTTGCTCAAAGCACCATCCAGCCTGGCCTTAAAAACATCCAGGGATGGGGCAGCCATGACTTATCTGGACAACACGTTCTAGTATCTCACCACCCTCACAGTAAATAATTTCTTCCTAATACCTAATCTAAATCTACCCTCTTTCAGCTTGGAGAGGAGAAGGCTGAGTTACTCAACAAATTTTTTGCCTCAGTCTTCACCAACAACTGCTCTCCTCACTCATTCTGGATCAACGGACAACAAGAATAGGACCACAGGGGTAAAGGCTCCTCCCAGTGTAGGGGAGGATCAGGTTCATGACCACTTGAGAAACCTGAACAGCCTGGTCTAGTGGGAGGTGTCCCTGCCCATTGCAGGGGGGTTGGAACTAGATGATCTTTAAAGTCCCTTCCAACCCAAACCATTCTATCCTTTTGTGATTCTATGATACCATATTTTACCTCATTTGAAAGAAACAACTTTTTCTCCAAGTATCTTAGTGACTCAAAATTCATATCAACTGCTGCTAGCCCATGATATTTATATGTAGGAAGAGTCTCTAAACAGGCTTTGATCCAGGTATTATTCCCAGATCTTCACTTGATATAACAGAATACCGAGCACTCTCAATGGTTCTATCCTATATCTAGTTAATTACAGTATGTCAATAAAGAACCCACAACAAATAAGACACACACAGAGAAGTGCTTTTCATTAGGAAATTTCTTCCAGTTCCAAGTCAGGACTAAAATAATTTCTGAATATTTTAATAGTCAGGTTATATTCCTTATTAACCAAAGTAATTACGAATAAAGTACATCTTGCACATTTTTTAGATTTTAAAAAGTTACAAGGATCGTATCAAAAGAACTAGGCTTTTATTGTTGATTTCTCTTCTTAAATGAGGGAGGTAATTTTCCCTAAGGAAACGTAACAAAGCAATCAACAGCAGCTTCGTCCCTTCTTCAGGTCTCTGAACTGGATCTCAGTTCAGAAGATTTCACCCTCTTCCTGTGAGTTCATCTCTGGACAACCCTGTTTTGTTTTTTTCTTCTCTGACCTGATTTGAGTTCCATGTTTTCTCTCACAAATATATTTACCTCCCCACTCAAAACACTGCTTTTCAAAGTTCCCAGACCACATAGTTTCAATTCCCTAGGAGGTTTTCTTGTTGCTGTTTTAGTGGTGTTATGCAGTGTTTCGGGTTGTGTTGCTTTGTTTTCTATTTTTTTCATCAGCGTCTTTGATTTCTCACATTAAACTGAAAGAAGACTCCATTTGCAACTCCATTTAATGTAGCTTAGAATATTTATACTACTAGAATATTACAGAAAAAAAAAAGAGACTAAAAGAGACCTCAGGAGGAATTTCTTTGTGCCCTTTAAACCCATTACTCCTTGCTTCACCCACAATGTAAACAAATAACAGATTACACCCTCCTTCTCAGTAACCTTTTATGTCTTTAAAAACTGTTGGAATATTCCTCTTCATCTTCTATGAGTAAAACACTGCTGGTTTATTCCAGTATTGTAAGTTATCTCCTAAATTGTTTTCTTAGCAATCTTCAATCAGGCAAGCAATCACTCAAGCAATGACCTCAAAAGTCTGAATACCTAATCTTTATAGTTTAGCTTGTGCCTTCCAAACTACGGCTTTGTTCATATGCCCGATCTGACGTTTTTTAGAAACATGTAACATGTTTGTTTTGACTCAGTTTATGGTCTATATTATCTACATTTCCTGCCAATCTTGCATATGCCTAAAAGTTTTCAGATCCTGTGTTTATCAGCTGCTTGCTTCTACCTAGACTCTTGCCTGTAAAAACAGTTAAAAATAAAGTTTCAGACATTCTCAAACAAAGTTCTGTTCAGTGAAAAACTGTATTTTCTAGTGGAAAATGGGATAGTGATGTTTTTCTGAAAAGTCTTAAAATTAAATACATCACTTTTACTAAGAGTGACAAGTAGGAGTTACTTGACTTACTGATGAAGTAAAGAATAAGAAAGTATTGAGGAACAATGAGAGACATGGCTTGTCCAACACAACCAAACAAAGACAATGCTAACTGGGTTGCTATTTTCTTAATCAAGACCCGCTCTTGTTTACCATGGGAGACTGATATCATATAAGATACCCAAAGTGCGCACTCCTTGGTCAGTATAAGTATGATGGTGACAGCGATATCCATCTGTCTTTATGTCAAACCACTTCCAGGAGTAGTAGTTTTAGTTGATACAGAATTATTTGTTGCCCAGCCAGTTGCTCTTTAACTCTTCTCATAAAAGCACAATTTGGATGAAACATCCCTTGGGCCTATTCTGTCCCAGAAACTACCTTTAGGACTATGGGGTGATGATGAACTAGATTTTAATCTTAATTGTAGTCCTCCAACTCAAAATAACCCATGAGATTTTGGGGATGTCAGCAGATTCGCAACAGCAGTAGCAACACAGAAACCAAACCTCTCCTCCCTTCCCCCAGGAGCAATCTGGCTATGGTGCTCTCAATTCTATTATCACTTCTATTCTCGCCAAAAAAATGCCAGAAGATCTTAAAAAAAAATCAGTCATTAGTTCTCAGATGGTTCCAGATGGAGTTTTGGCTTAGCATCTGAAATATTTATTAACTCATCAACAATATTTTCATGCAAGACAAATAGTTTTAGTTTTCAATTGTGAAATCAAGAACTGAAAAAGCTTGGAATTGATGCTATGTGCAGTCACACATTAATGGAGCAGGCAAGGTTTGAAATCAATTATCCTTAGCGCAAAAATATATTCATTAGTACATCTTTAATTTCTTATCCAAGCAGCTGACTTAAAATTAAATTGGTATAATAGTTAGATAAAATATTTTAAGTTTTAGAGGACACTGTGCTTAATGGTAGATGTAGTAAAAAAATGTATTTTTATAGCTATGTAATATTCCCTAGCACTTCTAGGTTTGCTACATCAAAAATGTAAAAATTATCCAATCATCTTTGACAGTGTGCTTGCAACACATGCACAGACTCCACTTCCCTAATCCTGCCTTTCAGTCTGATCTAATCTCAACAGTCATGGGAGATGGATTCCAGGTTTACATAGCCACACAGATACACCTTCATTCCCAGCTGGCTGAATCAGTGTGGTGACACCAGCTTGCAGATATTCATACACCAGACTGGTTGAGAATGCAAGATCTGGTGTCTATAAAGCCAAGGATGCTCTGTAATAAACCTGCCAGGCAGGTTGAAAACCAGCCAGAAGGTAATTTTGTGGAAAGACGGATTATTGCCTGCTGCTAACTCTGGAGATATCCTATTCTACTACCAAACAAGACCAACCTTGCTTATAATGAATGAAATTACAGCAAGCAAAGGCACAGAACGCATCAATGTCAAACTGTAGTAACAGTCTGATAGTCCAGGAACCCAAAGAGCCCACAAAAACATTTGTTGGTTTTATTTTTTTAATGCTGAAAGGTGAGAGTCAGCTTTGCAGTTATTAAACAGAAAAGTGATGTGTAAGGACAGCAGCTGTTCAGCCAGAAATGTTAGAAGCAATGTTCACGTGGCCCTGCTTGCTCACTCTGAATCAAGATCATATAATTCTTCTTCCTTATCATCTCAGAGGAACACAACAAGAAAGGAGGATCTTTAATAGTTACAAGCTATTAAACTGTAAAAACTACACACTGTAAGACTCTGACTAACAGTTTTGACAAATCAGCATCCTATCCACTTCTCAGGTGCAAACTCATCTGAAGAGGAAATCTAGGGGAAATCTAATTTTTATCAAACCACGGGTTAATCTGTATGACATTGTAGCACATTCCTAATTAATCCTCCAAAAACTGATAATTTTTATCCCTGTTTCTAAAAGTAACTAAAATAAGGGTGAATGCTTTCTTTCCTGTTGGCCTTGAGGGAATACAGGAATTCACAATGGATTTATTTTGGGTTTTGAAAACACTGATAAAACCTCATTCTAGAAACACAGTTTTAAGAATATTAAACTGAGAAATTACACTTTAGTCCTTAGAAAGACAGTGAATAGTCCAATTAAGTAATGAAAAAAAAAATTTAATTACACAGACAGAACATGACAAAAATGACTGGGAATGGAAACATCCTTAAGTGAAGCTGCTTTCTGAAGGAACTCCAGCGGTGTTTGTGTTTAAAGAACAAAAACTGAGTATTTCTTAAACAGATGCCAGAAAAATCAGTCTTCTGGAAAAGGAAGTTTAAAGCCTGCAAGTAATCTTACAATGACATTAGATTATCCTTCCATCTATTCTCATTAATCAGTAAGATAGTAGATAATTTACACCACTGAAAACACAATCTGCCACAATTTCATCTGTAGTCCCTAGTGATCCAATCACATAAAACATTTCTTATTTTTTTCTTTTGCTGACTACCTTTAATTCATAGTGATCTGATGGCATACAGCATGTAGAACTGCCCCTCATCTGCAAGGAAGGAATGAAACAATGTTTACAACTGACAAGACAAACTTGAGTAGTTTAGTATCTAGCTAATTGTCACTCAGACTTTTGGTCTGAGTATCTCCTGCATTAATGCATGTAACCACCACCAAAAAAACCTTTTGAAGATAAAAGATAGGTCTCAGGTTCAAACTCTGAAGTTCCAAATGAGATGCAACAAAGCAAACACAAGTGTATAATCAAAGCAAAAGTTTCATTCTATTTCGTATCCACATGGGAAAAAAAATTAGGTAATAAAAATTAAATCAAAATGAACAAGTACTACATTAGTTTGTGTGTGACATAGTAAGATATAGCAAAATATAATGAGCACAATGCTTCTTCCCTGATCCAAGCTGATTGTGAGTAAAGATAATTATTGTCTCATGAATGATTGGCAACTTGCAGAAAACCACTTAGTGGGGAAGTATTGTATTTTGCCCAGATTTTGCCCTATCCATCTACATACAGAAGGCTCCACTTTACTGTCAATGTCAGCACTGTAGTCAAGGAATGAATGCAAAGGGAAAATCAGTTCCATTTTCTCACAATGTAAAGTTTGGGATCCAAACCTATGCTCATACTTGTACTACCTAATATGTTTGTCTGGTTATTACTAAAATATTTATTGGAAACTGACACTTTGTCTGCATTTAGAAAAGCCTGCTTGAAAGGAAATATTCTATACATTTGCTTCAAACTATGCTTTTATTAGTATGGATCACAGTTAGAAAGAGTATATTCAGTGTGTCAATAGTGAACTAAATTACTCACAAATAATTCCTGACATTATTCAAGTAGTGCAAAGTCTCCATCATCCAGAGGGAATTAGGCAGGCTGGATCAGTGGGCTGAGGCCAATTGTATAAGATACAACAAGGCCAAGTGCCAAGTTCTACACTTGGGTCACACCTTCCACATGCAACGCTACAGGCTTGGGGAAGATATTAAAACTAAACAGTGGAAAAGGACCCAGAGGTGCTGGTCAATAGACAGCTGAACATGAGCCAGCAGTGTGTCCAGGTGGCCGAGAAGACCAAAAGCTTCCTGGCTTATGTCTAAAATGGTGTGGCCAGAAGGACTAGGGAAGTGATCGTGCCCCTGTACTCAGCACCGGTGAGGCCTCATCTTGAATACTTTGTTCAGTACAAGAAAGACATTGAGGTGCTGGAGAAGGACAACAAAGCTGGCGAAGGGTCTGGAGAACAAGTCTTATAAGGAGTGGCTGAGGGAACTGAGGTTGTTTAATCTGGAGGAGGCTGAGCTGAGACCTTATCGCTGTCTACAACTACCTGAAGGGAGGCTGTAAGGAGGTGGGTGTTGGTGTCTTCTCCCAATTAACAAGTGGTAGGACAAGAGGAAATGGCCTCAAGTTTCACCAGGGGAGGTTTAGACTAGATATTTGGGAAAAAAATTAGTGAATGAGTGGTGAAGCATTGGAACAGGCTTCCCAGAGAAGTGGTGGAGTCACCATCCCCAGAGGTGTACCGTGTAGATTTGACACTTCAGGACATGGTTGAGTAGATGTGGTGGTGTTAGGCTGATGATTGCACTTGATGATTTTAGATTCTATGATTCTATGATTCTCCAGAATGTTTGGAGCCTCAGATGATATTCCCAACACAGAAGAGTTTTTATTAGGAGCTTTATTTCAAAGTATCCCTGAACTTCTGGCTTCTTCCTATCTTGCTGGTATGTACGTATTCATGTTCTCAGAGACAAACTTCATGAATGTATAGATCTAGCTATACATTCATCTCAGCCCCTTAATTTTCCCCGTCTCCTCCACTAGTAGACAAAATAGCAGCTAATGAAAAAGCCTTTACCTTCATAAACCTGGGCAGTGATCTCTGAAGCCTCAATAGATACTGCTTCACTTTCTTACTGGGGTCAGGTCAACCCATCAGAGAGGAGAGGCCAAATTACAGGACCCACTTCTGACTTCTAATTTGCAATGTGTCACTGAAATCAGCTTCAAGGATTTTATAAAGAGAAATTCAAAGCATTACACTACACACCTTGTAATCATTACAGAATGACTCTTCCAAATAATAAAATTACAAATTCTCAAAATCAAAAAATTAACATCATAAGAATTAATGTCAGCTGAGCTGCAGATATTTTTCTGCCCCATCCAGAGCCAGAGGAAGCAGGTTTCCTCTTCATGCTGAGTACACAGAGTTTTGACTCATATTACCAGGAAGGCTGGAAGGAGAGGCCTCCCCCAGGCTTCTGAACTCATCTGGTATCTGCTCAAACAAAGGCATCAATGTTCTGAGATAAATTAGCCCCTGGAATGTTTTTGTTTTTAGAACTGTGTTCTGAAAAGGCAATGTTTGCCACACATCTGGAAAATGTGTGCATAGGTTAAGGATGGAAATGGGAAAGCCTTGAGAAAATAAAACATGAAAAGGAGCAGACTGGATGGGAAAAATGCTGCAGACTAAGTGAGGGGGGGTGGAAAGGGGTCCATCCTATCAGGAGGATGTCTTGCAGAGAAGCTTACAAAGATAGCATTTTCTTCTGGTGCTTGGAGATGCTTTGCTTGACACACATCACTCCCCAGCAGAGTGGGTGGACAGCTAGCTTGAAATTTTACATGAAAGTGAAATCTTTAAGATATAAATACACAGAGAGGATCACAGAAATTCTACACAGGTTTCTTTTTATTATCTTTCTTCTTTCTTTTTTTTTTTTAAGTCATCCTTCATTGCTAGAGAAATGGCATACTACATTCTGTCTGTAGAACATAATGAGTGGAAGAAAAGAAAGAAGCCACAGGGGTTTTAAGTGTCACCTTCCTCTAGCCTATTTTTTTATCTGGACTCTTTATAACTGCACTTAGCAGAAAACTGGAAGTTTGAACAAACAGCGTATGAGGTGTACTATAGTATACAACATTCCCAATCTCCAATGCACTGCCTGCTGCAGCCTTATCTCCAGCCTATCACTAGACCTCAAGCCTATACCTGATATATTGATAGTTAAGGATTTCTCTACAGTTCTTGTAGTCTTTACCAAGACCAGTCAAATACTCTTTACTGTCAATGAAGCTGAAGCTCATTTTTAATACAATTGCTAGAAAAAACATTTTACTTAACTTTCTAATACTGTCCTCACAATTGATTTCACATGAACTGATCATTGGCATCTGTAAAGCCCTACACACGTCTTTCTTCTATTTCTATATAAACACACAAAAAAAATTAAGTGATCATCTGGCACTTGTATGAATGTGCTCTGTAATGAAGGGGGGGAAGCATGCTAATAATATATAAACACAAACCCAATAAGTTGTCTAGTAGGGCAATAATCAGAGGCCACTAAGGTCAAGGAAGCATGCTTGGTATTTACTAGCTTGTAGATATTAGTGTAATCCATGAAAATACTCTGATCCATAAACAAGTCTGAAAAGAAAGAAAAGGTCAAAAAACCAATCTTCTTTCATCACAGTTATGCCTGACAAGTTATCAATATGTGAAAAGGACTCCAAGCCCAATAGTAAATCTCAAGAGCAGTTCCACTAGCTCTATGAATTGATAAATTCCAAACTAGGAAAATAATTTAAAGAATGCAACAATGCAATGTGCACAGTGAAAGGAAAAAACAGTGAAGGTGAAATCATAATCATTGAACACTCTAGTAAAGATTAGCTATTGACCTACCATCACAGGCTCTTGACAACAGATTTTAAGGCCAGAGATGAGTATTATACTGTCTGCATGTTATAATCTAAGGAATTTTAGTTAGCTATCACTGACAGAGAGCCAAATGCTCTATGTCAACTGAAGTATGATTTCAGAAAAAGACACACTTAATTTGAAAGCAGCAAAAGAGAGATAATTTACTATTCTCCTGAACAGTTTGCTCTCTCAGGAGATTGGACAACAGTGATTTAAATATCTGTAGACTGGAAAGAACTTGAATTTGATTTTACCATTTCAGAGTTTCAGCCAGACTAGCTCACCATAATGTTCAAGAAATATAAGGAAAGTCATCATTGCCTCACACCCATAGTACTATTTCAAAGGAAAACATTTAATGAAAGTGCAGAAGCCTGAGACTTCAGCTTAGATGTGAAAAGGAGAAATGGATAGGGGTAGAATCAAATAAAAGCCTTCTTTCTGTTTTTCTTATTGACTACCTAAGGCACTTTATCTATGTTCTTGTCCCATATCCCCTCCCCAGGTTAGAGTCATGACTGTTGAGAAGCACATTGCACAAGAAATAGTTATGTCCAAGGGTTTAAAACTCAAGGCAATTACTATGCAAAGAGGAGGCACAGCAATAATTACTTTCATTACACTTTCAGAATCTCCACTTTCAGCATTTTAGTTTAATTTGTACCTTCACAGAGGGCATAAAAGTGTCTGTCAGTAAGCATGTCAAAGTGATTAGTGATCCTTCTCATACTGTCATTAATCAATACATACTGGTACTTGAAAAGCCTCTGTTAATGAACATGATGACTTCAGTAACAACAGCATGTGACAGATTTCTCCAGACATTTCCATTATATGCACATTTTTAACCTATCAAATCAAGTCTTCTTTCTCCTAAATACTTCCTGAAACTCAGATAAGAACATACCAGAGATTTAAATTTCCTGTAAACTGCTCAGCTCTTACATGCCCTCTTTACATAGCTGTGCACACAGCTTTTTCTTTGAGTTATGTATTGTCCCAACAAGTTTTATAAGAAATTTATTCTGCTTTGCACAATAGCATTGTATTAAATGCAAAGGACTTAAATCAATCCCCTATGTCCATTAGGATGCAATATATCGGTGACTGCTGCAAGTTATCTTTAGATACGAGCAGAGATTCAGATGCAACAGGTAAAGTTAACCTTCTTCTGAGACATTCATATTCACTCTGTCCCATTTGCACTGCTGTGAAGGCACAAACAGGATCAAAGGCAGTCCATCCTGTGCCTCCAGCAAAAATGATCCTCCCTTGGCTAGCATATATCTAATATACACAGCTCTTAATCATCTGTTTCTTGCCCTCACTGTAGGAACAGGTTAAGACTACACCAAATTACTCTGTGTGTTAGTTACTTCCAAAAGGCACAAAATATTCTTCAGAGCAATCAGGAAAAAATGGAGTTATTAAAACTTATCCAAGGCTTGGGCCGAGACCTTAACCTGTAGGTGATTGAGTTGCAGAGATGCTAAACACAGTATCTTCCTCTGACATCAGTAGAAACAGTTCTTCCCATTGTCTTTGAAAATTAGGCCATGGCATTTTAAGTTATCATGTAATCATAGAATCATAGAATCGTTTGGGTTGGAAGGGGCCTTAAAGATCATCTAGTTCCAAACCCCCTGCCACGGGCAGGGACATCCCACTAGATCGAAGTGCCCAAGGCCCCATCCAACCTGGCCTTGAACACCTCCGGGTGTGGGGCAGCCACAGCTTCCTTGGTGACCCTGATCATTGATTACTTAAGAAAAATCATTCTTCCTTTCATGCTCAAGACAAAAGTGATGTACTAAACAAGGATCCTAAGGGAAACGTCTCCCTGAACATAATAGCAAAGGCATCAAGTTTTCCACTGTCTTGCAGACCGCTGCATGGGGATCATATGGCTCACATGTACTGCGCATCAGCGAACGATGCAGCCATGATGTCCAGCTGCCCCTTCAACAGCAGTGAGTTGAGGGTAACAGGAGTCGAAAGGTAGTCTCAGTGTTGGCAAGAGGGTCCAACAGATCCACCAACACGGTAAGCAGAAAGCCCAGTTGGTGACAAAAAACAATGGGGGCAGAGAGAGGGCTGGAGACAATGCAATATACCTATACAAGAGGTCCATGCAGAATGCAGGCCTGACAGAGGGAGACAGGTCACCTCAAGAAAAGATTAAATTTCTAAATCTGAGCTCAAATGGAGATCCTGGGACCGTTGCAGTGGTGGATTCTCCAGCTGAGGCAGGTCAGGGCTGTTAGAACCAACTACCACCCTCACACACCTGTGACTGTAAGATATTGCTGCTGCCTCATACTGCAGTAGACAGGGAAGTATTGTGGGGGTGGAAAACCACAAACAACCCAACCACAAAAAAACTCAGTTCTGTGTATGTTTCCCCTTATGCTTAAATTTTTGTGCTGTCCATTTTCTCTGTGCTGACGACACAAGGTCTACAGCTCTTCTTAAAGAAATTGAAAGGAAAACACAGACTTAGTCCTTAAAGAAAGAAAAGCTCATGTGCAAGTAGTCCTGCAGGTCAGCTCCCTAATGCCTAATTTATTTGAACAGCTGTGTATCAAAGCTAGCAGAATTAAGTGTCTCCTTTTGTTAGCTGTGAGACATTTTAAGTAAAAGTCTGAAAATATCATAACATCTCATTTTTAATCTATACAAGTGCAGATTCATTGGGATGTGTGGGGAAAATATCTTTTTTGTAATGCTTTTAATCTCTCTCCATTTACAGCGAACAACTGCATTCACAGTGGCTTTTTCTATACTAGGATTTTTTGGACAATTAATTCCTAGTGGGCATAGTTTAACTGGCGATAACATCAATGGGAATGGTATTGTTGCCAAGGGTTCAGGAGCTTACAGTCTCCTTTCATGTCTGAGAACATATGAGCAGTCTCAGGTTACAGTTTAACTGTAGCTACAGACTGTAGAGCTTGCACTTTCTCAGACATAAACAGATCCCACCACAGGTCAGGCCACTGATAAGTTTTCCCAGCACCATCATTGTCACAGGTATGACTGCATAGGACTCTCTGGAAGAAAAAATGGAACACAGATACAGTTCCCCATGATTGTACTGTACAGATTACTGGTATTAGCATAGGTGCTAAGATTTAAAGGAACTTTTCAATTATGTTTTGGTTTTGATGTGCATCCCACACCTAACACTCCATTTACATTTCAGATCAATGAAAAGGTACTGACCATAACCCATGTTCATAATCAAAGAAACAAATACAATTATTATGTCTTTTAAAGGAAGGATCTTAATGTATTTATTCTCCTCTTCATGAAAGGCAGCCTCATGGCATCAAATCCCTAGTTAAGGAGCTGTAAGAGAGATGCTGCTCTCCTAAGCCTCCTGGCATGGAGAGAGCAGCGGTGGCAGAGGCACCTGCCACCTCCCACAAGGGTCACAGATAGTCCTTTGGTGGGTACTGAAGTAGAGAAAGCCAAAAGCTGCCACCTTTAACTACTTTGAGGATTTCGACATACAATGAATTCCAGCTCACTTTCCTGTCTTGTAGCCATTGTTTGAACAAGAAAATTTCTGCCATTTTCTCACTTCCACAGTTAAAAATAATTTTGCTCTGGCATTAAACCCAGCTGAGTTTTTCCTGAGTCTGCTCTGTTCTGTGTTTCAGAACTCAAGCCCTGAAATACTGCACAGAACCAGAGAGAAAGATTTAGGCTGTACTTTGAAAGAAATGTAAATATAACGCTTCATTAGGTGGATTCAGGCAAGATTACCTTTCTATTTAAAATGAGGACCATGGTTATTTAAAACCTGAAATAATAAAAATGAGGAAATAGCAATGAGGAAAAAGAGGTAGAAATACTTGGGTTTGATGGGGTGAGTTTTCTTTCATTCTTTCTTTCTTCCTTTCTTTCTCTCTCTCTCTCTCTTTCTTGCTCTTTCCTTTTTTCTCTCTTCTTTCTCTTTCTCTCTATCTTTCTCTCTTTTTTTTTCAGATAAAATTACAAAAGAATTGAAAGAATACAAGGAAGGCTAGCCAGGCTTTCTCAAACTCTGATGCAATGGGGCTTAGGATAGTAGTATTTTCTGATTTCAGACAGTAAAAACTCAGGAGCTGAAGTCTGACTTCACCAATATGATGAAACCAACTTCAAATCCTTTACATGATCATTATGATATCATTGATATACTTTGTATTTTTTTGTTGTTCTTTGCCTAGTTTCTTTTTTGCCTTTTAATACATGAAAGAATCCATTCTCAGACTTATTCTACAGATGCTTTTCCCCTCCCAAGAAAGCTGAAATTCATAAAAACTAGTATTACTCCAGAAGCAAACTTTTTAGGACAAAGAGCAAATGTCAGAGAATGTTTAATAAAATCTTGAGAGTTTGCAACAGTGGATTCATGAGAATCCAAGTAGCTATGGGGAAAGATTTTCCTGCCTAAGCAGAAGGCAGTGTGGGGAGTTTTGAGAGATGAGGTCCAGCATGCTGGCAGGCAGCTACACTTAAAAGGAAGGAGGCCTGGATGAAATGAAGAAAAGACACACTTGATTCTGAAATGAACTGACAGTTCGGAATTCATCTTGCTATGAAGATGTTCTTCACAGCTTTCCTAATTTTGTTTTACATACTGTATTCATACTACTTTTATGACAATTGCAGGAAATGATAAACTTACTTTATTGTTCTTCAGAGATACTATTGTGTCCAGTTAGCTTGGTGGTACAGTTTTCTCTAATTAGCCAGGAAATACCCATCATAGTTAATTACACTGTGCACCACTAGAGAGGCTGGAAAGAATTAGACATGTTTTCATTATTCAATTGGCCTGGAAAAGGTAAATACATTTCAAGCACTAGTCTTGAAGAATGCTTTCTGATGCAGGATGCCAGTTAGACCAAAACTTTCACAAAAGCCTGAATATGTTGTCAGAAATACACTGCAACAGTCAAAACAGTAAGCAATGTGCATCCATGAAATATATATTCTTTCCTTAAAGGAAGCAATTAAATACCTCTGCGGAAACCAAAACAAAATAAGAAACCAAATTGGCTACGCAGACAAGATAAATGTGATAACAATGAAGAATATTTATCATAAAATAGTATATAAGCACTGAAGCTAAAGGAAACTACAAATACACACAACTTCAAAAATCAAACCAGCAAAATTTTCTTCTTCAGATTTGCAAAGTAATTAAAATTCAGCAAATAGATTCGCTGCAAAATAGTGTGCACCGTCATATCTGAACAAGAGATTATTTTTATTAAACAACTTCATTTTGTATAGCCGTGCTCTAAATATCCTCAGATTCAGCTGCAGCTTTGTTTTTACAAAAGGCTAGAGCCTACAAAGGACTTAGGTGACAAAAAAAATAGAGCACACAAACTTCTGTGTTGAGTGGACAGGCTCCCCACAGAGTGCATTCAGAGAGCCAGATCCCTCGCTGCAGGGTGCCAAAAAGCAGCTGGCGGGGAGGCAGTTGGGTGGGGACAATGGGGACTGGAACCACTGTCTCCCAGCTCAGCAATCACTCGATGGAAATTAGCCAACAGGGACACTCTGTGGTCAGGAGCATATTAGAAACATCACCCACTCCTGCTCTGTTGTGGGTCCCAGTGGTACAGGAGCACTTGTTATTCCCAATCTGCAGCCCTGGAATCCTCCTGAAGGAAGAACCCCTCTTTGTTTGTTCCTTACAATGAAGTGGGCAGACTCCATATTTTACTTTAAAAATAACTCACAGGCCCAGATCACGACTGTGGGAGTATATGTTTCTCATTTTGGACAGCCAAGTCAATCCTGAATTGCCTGAGACGTGTATCTATGACCACCTCAACTGGTCTGCTTGTCTCTAATGCAGTTGCACCAAGCACTGAGCACTCTGCAAGTGGGTTCTTGTAGAGTCAATGGTATTTACATTAAATATGATTAAGAAAATGTGGAGCTTTTAAGAAATTTGTTTAAACTGGAGGCAGCTGTTAGAGCTGTGCAGGACCCAGAAGTTCTGCTTCGTGAAGAATTTCCAATGTGTAGCAAGCTACCCACACTCCAAACCGTCCAGGAAGGGAAGTTTTAGCAGGGGTGACCATGGCTTATTATATTTTAAAGTGTTGCAATTTACAGAGTGGGATAAAATGCAAAAGAAACACAAGTGGTAAAATCTAAATCAATATTTCATTGTTATTAAAATGATAAAATGAGATTTTTTTAACACTGTAGTGATTATTTCTGCCCCCCACCCCCAGTGAAACTGCAAATAGTACCCAATATAAGAAATGCAGTTTTGACAGATTCATACATTTCAACAGAGTATGAATCCCTCAAGATTCCTTTGTCAGGGACTGTTTCTTAAATCTTTCAAGGGATTCATTCTGAATAGACACAACATTTACATTTAAGCCTGCTTGTTGTCAAGAGCATTTAGAAAGGTTATTAGATGAAACAGACAACTAGAATAAAAGCTCTTTCTTCATTAGGTATTTCAAATTAGGTTTTAGAACCTAATATCTCTGCTGGTTTGTGAAACGTGGTGATACATTTACTGTGAACATCAGCAGGAAATTGCTTGCTTCCGCTTGCCCTTACAAATGAAGCAAATCGAATACAAATTTTGTTGCTAGTGAGTTTGTAAAAGTGAAATAACCCATTCTTCTCTGAATCTAAGACAAAATGAAATTTAACTGCCTTAAAATACTTTTCTATTTGAAATTCATTTGTATGATCTGACTTTTTTTCATGACTTGACAGTCACAGTAAAATAAAAAGAAATTTAAGCCTGAAATAAATATTCCCTCATGGTTGTAATTTGAACTTCATCCAGTAACAAAATCAAATTTCAACAAAGAAATTTGTTCAACCTAAAATGCTATCATGATTAGAAGAGATGTTTTCCTCTGTCATGCTGTTCATCCGAACTTCTAAACATGAATATCTGAAATTATTGATTTATACAAATTAAACATATTTTTACTTAATCGAAACCATTCATGAGCCACCAAACTCTTGTAAAATTATGCCAGAAGGCAAAAAAAAGGTTTATGTATTTTTTTTTTTATTTCACTGCAATGAAAGTCAAGCTCTGTAAAGGCTTCCTGAACAAAACTAAGCAAGTTTTGGTTAGTAAGTGGAAGAAAAACAGTCATGTCTTAAAGATGACTAATTTTGCCATAAATACTTTTGTCTAGTTTTGCCCTTGAAATAAACATCTCCAGTGACATCGGTACATACACTCATAATCTAACTGAAAAGCCCATGGAAATCATTAACATGATTATCATTGGCCTCAAAGAGTCAATGTAGTCTTATGGTTTCTCTGTTGATTTGCAACTGTGTTTGTTTTCACACACAAAGCACACTTTATCCATTTACAGCTATAAGAACATGCAACAGAATGTGCATAAAAAGCTTTATTTTTAAAAGAAACATGTAGCATCTACATACAAACTCATCTATGTGTTTTGGAGATATAGTGGCTACTGCTTCTCTCTCCATTCAAGTATAGCAAAAACATTCTAGGCTTAATTGAAAAAAATAGAGAGGACAGTATTATTTTTTTTAGAGTTTAACATCTTAAGATGTGATTTACCATACCGGAACCATAAATAGTGGTTTCCTCTTAAAAATATAACTTATCCTTACATAGCAATGCTAAATGAGCTGATGTAAAAAAAAAAAAAATGCCCTGTTGTATTTGTTAATGCTGTATTATATTTAAAAGAAGCCTGCAAGTGACAAGAACAGATAAACGATTGTCAGGTTCTAATTCCTGCTGCAAGGAAAGCACTTCACAAAACTTCAGACTACCTGGCTTAGTCTAGTAAGTCAAGCATTCAAGACTGACAAATTTAGTGAATGTCCACATTTCCCTATGTAGAAGAAAAATTAGGGTGAACTGAACATCACATCAACACACTCTAGTCCAGCAGCTCTAAAAACTCAAGAAGAACTCAGACTGTGACCCTGTGTCACAGGTCAGTATTTCTTACACATCTGGGAGTCAACAGGGAGTCCACAAGGCAAAGGAGCTTTCTTTCAAAAATCCCTACATAAACAACAAACTATAACACTTCAGCTTTAAAAAGGTATTTCTCAGCCCTTATTTTGTTCTTAAATGCAAATAATGATCACATGAGCTTCCGTGTCTTTCAGTCTGATGTAGGGTTCAGGCTGACAGTCTTTTTATTGTTTTATGGGGAACTGAAGACAGTGTTATTGATTTCAAGAAGCTTGGAGGATAAGGGACTGCTGAACCAAGGCCTCTGAAACAGCAAAAAGTGGTGTTGGGGCTGTAACAAATAATATAGTAGCAGCAATTCAATTAAGCATTTTTTTCTGTACATTAGTAAAAATTTAATTTAGAACCTGGGAGACTGATCCTGATTTCAAGAAAAATCAATGTTTAAACACCCACTGAGCTGTACAAAAGAGATAAAGTTCTAATTTATGGACAACTGTTCCTTATGTCATCTGTTTGCAGTTCAGGTGTCTGGTTTCTTATAGGAATTTTAGAAAGATTCAAAGTCTTTCCTTATCTCAAACACTAAGCAAACTCAGACAGACTCAGATACAATCTGTACCACAGGAAGACCAGTCTAACAACCAAGGCTATGCATCACTTTCATGACACTGCATTTTTCTAACACATGAAATTACACTAAGTAACACATGCTGCTCTTTTGCTCTCCCAGCTGCTCAGAACAAGCAGGTCCAGTTCTAGATCATCACTGCCTTTCTATACCAGTAACAGAAGATAACTATTCCTAAACAAATAGTCATGGCCCCAGCCTCTTCTTAGTCACCTTTCAGTCTGCTGGTCCTTCAAAATCTCTTTATTCCAGTAGCATCATCGAAGATGTGATTGCTTAAGGCTGGGAGAAATTCAGATTTTGTAGGGAGAGGAAGTATTTGTCATTGAAATGAGTGATAACTGGAAAAATAGTCCAGCATTCTGAGACAGAAAAGAAAGTCTTTTTTAGGTCGAAGTAACAGTTTCTCTGTAAAAGCTGGTCTGCTTTTTCCAACTACAGTGAGTTTAGCTTCAGTTGATTTAACAAAAATTCTTTCTATGCAACATCACGATTCCTTGAATTAAAAGTGGTAATAGCAGTATAAATCTGATAAACAGTAGCTAAGATGTTCCAGACATAATGATGTGAAACCAAATGTGTACACTTGGAACACAATATTTAGGAACAATAAAATCAGTTTTGTTCCTCACATTTTGAAGATTTGGGTTTTTTTAATTTTCTTATTCAATTCTTCTTAGTATTTGTTATAAGGATTAGATGTGTCCTATTTTTATAAATCAAAGTAGTTGTGCATCAGTCACCAGAAAAGGCAGATTTATGCTTACTAAGAATTTGAATGAGACTGTATAATAGCTGCAAAGCAAGAGCAGAAGAGATCATTTCATTGGAGAGCAGAGCTTAATAAAAAGTCGCTTACTTTGTTTTGTTAATATAAAGATCTTCTAAATTGTTCTTTTAGATGACTAAATGGTGAAAATTAGGCAAACAGACTGAGGTAAGTAGGATAACAAACTAATCCCAAGGTAAAAAATTACAAAAACAATAAGAAGGGGTTCTGTAATCTTTTCAATGGAGCAGGTCCAAAAATAATAATAAATTTCATTTAAAACATAGTCCAATATAAAATAAGCCTTACTTTTGTATTTTCTGATTCTGACTGTTTTACTGCTTTACTAGCTATATCTTTAATGAAATTATATGTTTAAGTACCCTAACCAGCAATACGTTCTTACCTGTAATGACTGAAAGCAGATATGAATAGATGTGGGAGGAAAATAAAATTTTCTGCCTTGTAAATAGGTAGTTTTGCCTTTTTACTGTTTCTTTTTACGTTAAGTCACAGCAACCTGGTAAACAGTTTTCCAACAATCAAAATATTAAGTTTTGCTAAATTTTGGATATTCAGATTTTTTGTTCTCCAGAAAAAAAGAAAAGAGCCACTGACTTTTGTAGAACAAAAGATACATGTAGTCCTGTTTCTTGTCTTCGGTGTTGACCAAAGAGAAGAAAGTAGTCTACAGAACAGTATAGAAACACTGCAAATATTATTAAAGAGGGACTTTCTTAGTATAATCTAACAGCTTCCTCTGATCTGAAGTTCAAGGTCTTTCTGAGTAGCATGTTGTATTTTATCTTTGTTAGCCTTTGGTAGATTCTTCTTCTCTGAATCTGCTTAATGAGTTTTTAAATTAACGTAAATTTTTGGCATCAGCTGCAAACTGTAGCAACAAATTGCACAGATTAATAGTTTTTTTGTGTGGAATAAAACCCCAAAATATTTTATTTGGTTTGAACATACTATTTGAAAACTTAATTTGATTTCCACTAACTTCCAGAGAAGCAGTGAATAATCATCGCATATAAACATGCAAATAATGTTACTTTAGACCTCTGTAATTTCCCCTTTATTTGTATCTTTTTTGTCTTGTATATTCCTAACCTATTCGTCTGCACTTAACATGGAAGCCATTTGTTCATTTAATCAGCCATCTCTCCTTTCGATGTACCTTGTCTTGCTTTACTCTATCCTATTTTAGGATAGGATCAGAAATTAATTCAATATTGAATCTCTAGGCACTCTATCAACATATATGGTAAAACAATGATGTTTTCCATTTTATACTCATTATGTTTCCTAAAACTTCTTAAGTCTCGATTGACTTTTTTAAAAGTATTTTTTTAGTATCAGAACTTGACAAGAATAAATATGTCAACACCTGGGAAAGGCCTCCTTTTCTTTCTAGAAAGGAATAAAGGAGGAATAAAGTTTGACATGAAATATTTCAAATTTAAATCTGTAAGATCTTAAACCAGAAAAAAAGTTTGTCAAATTGGAATCATGTGGCATCTTGCTATAGACAGAGTGATCTAAATGAATATGAACAACAAATGATGTAAATAATATATTTAGTTCTTTGTTGAAAATGGCTGAAAAACAACTGCATAAAAAGCCCTGCACAGAATGCCTCTATCACAGTGGCATTTTCAGGCTGGTTTTCCTACCAACATTGTACTTGGGTATATTTTTAATGATCTATGCTGTCTTTGCTTTTCCACCCAAACACAGGAAAGCTTAAATTCTCAGAAGATGGTACTGTAAACCAATAAACAAAAGAGAAAAAAAACAATCAACCCTCTCCTGTCACACGCTAAATGCCTTTTGTGCTCTTCAGTGTCTTTGTTTTGGAGATTGCAGCTGGATGAATTATTAGCTCGTGCCAGCATTCCCATGTCTTTGCTGGGAAGGAACTATCTGTCTTGCTATCTTGCTCCCTGGAGTGCTTGTTTGGTTCCTGATCTGCCCTTCCCCACTGTGGAATTTACACCGCAAACATGTGCACAGGGAAGCAGTGCGCTTGTTGCCAAAGCTGCCGCACATCACCCTCCCTTCACAGCCATTCATCTCTCCACACCCAAAAGAAAGAAGGAAGCATTGGCCTTCTTGCCTAATCACAAATGTGATTCCTCTTTTTGAAATAACTGATGCTTTTAACAGGAATTTTTCCTTCAAAGACGTGTTCTGAACACTCTGACTTTGTGAAACCTATTTGCATGAATGACACTTGAATATAACCGTAAATGGTCTTTCCAATTTTACTTGAACCACACATTTAGATTAAATGAATAAAAATATTCTTTGATTGAAAAGAAAAGGAAAACGGTTAGGTGACGCTTAGGAGTTTTATCAGGTCTTCAATGATCTGTAGAAAGTTAAATATTTATTTTGCAAAGCAAATTCCACAACACATCCATCATCGCTGCTCAGCTAGATGAGATATGAATTAGCAGCAGAAGTACAAGATAAGATTCAGCACTCCATTCCAAATACAGACGCTCATTCTCTTTCTGGCCTAAAAAATGTCACCTGCACACACACAGACACATATGGCTGCTGAAGAGAGGACATCCTAAAGCCCTGGGAAGACTGAAATAGATATTTCACCTGTGCAGTCATTGTTACCCTGTAAAGTTGTTTTGCTGTGTGATCTCCTTTTTGAGGCAGGAATTTCTAAATTAGGCCAACGAAAGCCTTAATGGCACAATCTGGCTTTTATTTTGTATTTACACTGAAACCTCAGCACAGTGTTCCAGCAGCATAAAAGACCATAAAATCCAAATAAATTACATTTAAAGCCACAGCAAGGCCGTTTCATAGTGAGAAAGTGACAGAAATAAGAAGCAGGCACATTTGCAAAGTACTTTGAGGGGAACCTTGCTTTATAAATTGGAAAGCATTATAATCTTTCAAATTGTGTGAAAGTTTCTTCAGTCTTTCCTCCTTTTGTTGTAAGGAAAAGCTTGGCTGCAGTCTCTTTATACTTTTGGCTGACAAGAGCATAAGACATTGCCATCCATAACACTATCCCTACTAACCTGATAAGCATGCTGGAGAGTCACTCCTGCCAGATCCTTCACCACCTCAAAGGCTGTCAAACCTGTTGTCACTCACAAAATTTGAAGTGTGGAGCTCCGGGGGGGGGGGGGGGGGGGGGAAGCTGAAAAGGTACAAGAAATGGGAATAAATTAAGAAAAGAAGGGGGAAAAAGAATGTAAAGAGGACTTTTTTAATGGTACCACACAATAAGCCACAGAACAATGATCTACAGAGTGCTAAAACTCACTGGTAAAGGAATTGGAGATGTTGTAATGAACAGTTACATTTCATAGAATCACAGAATCACCAGGTTGGAAAAGACCTCCAGGATCATTGAGTCCAACCATTCCTATCAACCACTAAACCATGCCCATCCACCCGTCTTTTAAATACCTCCAGGGATGGTGACTCAACCACCTCCCTGGGCAGCCTCTGCCAGCACCTGATGATGCCTTCTGTGAAAATTTTTTTCTGATGTCCAGCCTGAACCTCCCCTGGCAGAGCTTGAGGCCATTCCTCTTTGTCCTGTCCCCTGTCACTCAGAGAAGAGGCCAGCTCCCTCCTCTCCACAACCTCCTTTCAGGTAGTTGTAGAGAGCAATAAGATCTCGCCTCAGCCTCCTCTTCTCCAGGCTAAACAAGCCCAGTTCTCTCAGCTGCTCCTCATAGGACTTGTTCTCCAGCCCCCTCACCAGCTTTGTTGCTCTTCTCTGGACACGCTCCAGAGCCTCAACATCCTTCTTGTGGTGAGAGGCCCAGAAGTGAACACAGGATTCGAGGTGCGGTCTCACCAGTGCCGAGTACAGGGGAAGAATAACCACCCTGGACCTGCTGGTCATGCTGTTTCTGATACAAGCCAAGATGCCATTTCAAGCATAAATTTAGCTTCCTCAGGCCAGTTCTAAAATTCTTTTTTTTTTCCAGATAAAAACTTGTAGATTTGGCCGGTTTTATCCGAATGATTCATTCGTGCAGTGTCAAACTTAAGTCTTTAATGTTTGGGTTTGATAACCTACTGTATACAAGTAATATATCAGAAGCGTTATTAAGTTAAAGGCTAGCTGATTACTGAAGACTTTTCTATTTTATTTTCCAAAAATTACATGGTAACCAAACACACACCTACTGTACCATCTGTGAAACATCTATATGACACTTATATCCCAAAAAAAAACAGAACAAAAAGTCAGACACCATGAGTTCTTCTTTCCCATCAAAAGTTAAACCACAGTGTTGCATATAGAATGAAGAGCTCATGCAAATCTCTGGCACGACAGACCTGAATCTCTTCTCACCAAAATCACTAAAAATTAGAAGGCAGCCCAGTGAAGACAGTAAGCCAATATTAAAGAACACATAAGAAAGCCACTCCCAGAGTCCTAGTTATGTAAAAAGCAAGGTGATGCTACTTTAAAAACTTGTACTGGAAAGACATCTTACATGTGTAATCTCATTTTCTTAGGAGAAAAGACTGTTGATAACTTTGTCAAGGGAGACTGTAAATCTAGGTGTTGGAAACAGGAAGCAAAAGTGACTGAAAAACACCACGGTGCAGTGGTTCACACTTTCTGTTTAGCTGAACTTATTTGACATTGCTTCACAATGATGTGCAACACGCTGAAGAGCACATGCCCACAAATTGTTAGAAAGACTATGCAAAAAAAATTTGTAAAGAGGGAGCTGAGGTACCTTAAGTTACTGAGTCACTAAGGTTTTAAGACTGTACTTGCAGCATTGCTATTCAGGCTAAAAATCAGTCGTGAATTCTTATTAATCACCAATGGAACTTCTTGTTTCTGTTTCATGGGCTCAGTGCATCAAGGCACTAAACTTCCTCTGCCAGTGGCACACCTATTTAACACTTTGCATGGGTTCTGCTCCCCAGTCTTGATTTAAGAGGTCATGATAAACAACAAAACTGACAGATAAAAAAAGCAAAATTAAGATGAGTGAGATGAGTGAATATGCATTTCCTAAAAGTTATGCTGAGATTATATATACTAAGATAATTTCCCTTCAGAAGATGTAAAAACACTGATCTTGCTGTCACTGTCATCAAAGTCAATAATCCACTAGAATTACACCATAAAATGCCCAGAACCCTATACTGCTGCCACACCAGTTTTGTGCTACAATGTATTTCAGGCAAGTTAATCCTTATTTCTGACCATATTTAGCTAAGAATTATGGCCACTGGTGGTAAAACTTAACGACTTTTGTTCACTTGTCCATTAATGAGTTATCCCAAGGGAGAAAACTTTAAGGCAAGTTAAAGACAAAACTGAATCAAGACAACTGCACACAACCAGCTGTCCAGAGAAGCAACTGTCCTGAGTATAAACTGATCTGAATTGTAAGTGGGTCAAAATTTCTTGGCTCAAAGCAGAGAGAATATTTGCAGCATGAAATCACATGATCCTCTTTCTGAGCAAAAGGAATTTTCCTAGGAAATCCATGTCCCTGCTGAGACCAAACAGCAGTGAAAATTGTGATAACTTTCAGAATTCATATTTTTCAATAACTGTAAAAACTCTCTCTACTGTATTTTTGAGCCATCATTCATCACATTTCTGCAATCATGAATCATGAAATTACAGTGTTATAAATTACTAAATAGCTGAGCTAGTGCTGAATGCACGCTAGCACAGTTCATCAGGTTGATCCCTAGAAAACCCTTTCTGACAGAGTAACTGGAGCTATCTATGAGACAGGGAAACTGAAAGAAGGAGGTGAAATGATTTATATAAAAGTGTTGTATATAAATCTCTCTCTGCATACATCCCTGATAAGTTGATATTTGCTGTCTCTTTCTCTACGTCATTGTGTCAAAAGGAACAACAGAGTGTCTAATAGAAATACCTTCAAAGGTACTTAAGTAATTTTTTTTCTCTTCTGATTTTCATGATATAGCCAGAGATATTTAGGTAAGCAGAGTGACTGATTCCTAAGCTTTGTTTAAAAGTAGTATTCAGATACTATGTGTTTATCCATAGGCACAAACCAGAAAATTTTCTCTTGAGAAGAAGACAGTGCAGAGATGACTCTTTGGATATTGCTTACAGCTCAGTAGTTCAGCAGCAGTAAGATAAGCACTATCTCTACAGGATCATAAGATCAGAGCAAAGTTGAAGATGCAGCTTTAGCTACACTGAAATTCCAAACTGATTTCATTCTTTCAGTATTTACTTACTGTCACAAGAACTTCACATGAGAGCAGACCCATTGTCAGTGAAGAAATCACTGACTAGAGTTACTATTTCAATCTATCTGTAGTTCACGAGTCTTACAACTGAACCCCTTTTTAGTTTTTCCTAAATCATCATAATTACCACCTGTGGTGACCATAAGCATTGATCAAAGACATACCAGTGACATAAAAACTTCGATGCATAGCCACAGATTACTCAATCATATTATAAAGATAACATACTCATAAGGCAGAAACAGCAACAGCAGAATTATATTGGGCACAGAGATCAACATTTCAGGAGTATTATGAATGTGTTAAGTCTTCAACATTCACTTAAGAGTTCCTTGAAGAATAATTCTAGTAAATGTATTTATAAATGTATTTCTAACTTCTTCCTGGAAGTCATGTATTAGTTCTGCATTTTTCTCAGACACAAACATTGGTGAAATGACTTGTATAGTTTGGTCATTAAAACATAACTGGAAAAATCATGGCTGCAACAGTGTAACATCTCTTTATTTTTAGCTCCTTCCCTCTTTGAGCTACTTCTCATTAGCTCCATCCCAAACAGAGACAGCTTTTAGTGCAGCTGTTCTCCTGCAGCATATGTCTTGTGCTAGCTGTCTTCTGCTTCTGTCCTTGGTAGGAGAGTTTTCTGCTTATCCTGTCATCTCTTTGAGGTAGCTCATAATATACAAAGAGCTGATAATCAGTATTCCAACCTAAGTCAAGCCAAACTCTGAACTAACCATTATCCAAAGTAGACAAACAATGAAATATGTTACTACTGTCATTCACTGACCCCTTTTAAGTCTATCTGAACAGTCAAGGAAGGAAAGAGAGAAGCCATTTGCCTAAGTTAAATTCAGTTTTGAAAGATCGAGTTGCTCAGGATCCTATCCAACTTCATCCAGGAGAGACTCCAGCTGAGAAGCAGCTACTCTTCACTGACAAAAGGTCCAACCACCCCCACCCCCATCTGCTTGTTTTGAAACCAGTGCCCCCATAGGAAGCAGGTGACTGACCTAAGTAGAGGGATTTGCCTATGGTTCCATACATGCCTGGATCTTTTTTCCAAAGTGCTTTGGTGGAGGTTGATCACTTATTTTCATTCTTTTCAATTAAACAAGGCAGATGAAGCAATCAAAAATGGCTCTTCTACATGCCCCAGTGAAAAACACGCCGTGGAGTTTTTAATGCGCTTTGCTAATGTATATAGAAAATCTGTCTTCCCAGAGAACCATGTCCCTTCTTTCAAGCAGATATTACAGGGAAAAGGAAAAAGGAGCTTGAAAGCATCCTGGGACTGTGTCTAGGAACTATGCTATTCTAAATAGCACATGGTCTTCCTTTGTCGCTTGAAATATTAGATACAAAAAGGAAGTTTCACCAAGATTTTAGCCCAAGCCCAAAATATAACCATCAAAATCTTACAACAGGAAAAAGATGGAGAGCAGGAAAATCAGCATATGACAGACCCATGGACTACTTCATTTCCTTTGAAACACAGACTCTTTCTGTTTTCTGTTAATGATGTCAATGAGTATTTCTACTCCAAGAAATGTTCATGAGCTCTCCCTTTGTGTGGGACAGTACATCATTTCCAGTAAATTAGACCAGACCTTAGAAACTTCTCTTCCCGATCTGCTGTGACACTGGTCTAGACAGTTCTGAAGTCATTGCTTCAATACAGTAATACTAATAGCTACCTTTACAGGTGAAGCTGAAATACAGGTGGTAACGTGTAGCAGCAATACTACTACCATGGATATCTTTTTCTTATTCTCTAATATTAAATGTGAATTTGTTTGAAGAACACAAGAGCAAAAATCTGACCCAACATAGATTTGTCAGTAATCAGGGAATGTGCTGTTTTCAATGCATGTAGCATCATAAAATCAGGAATAACTGATAAAGATTAAGAACATAAACTATTCATGAATCAATCAAAGAGGTTGTAGCCTGAGTTGTTCACTGATTCATATGCCATTTGTATCTGATTTTGCTCTGCATTACATATCTTTAACCACTATTTTTATTTCTTCTTAGTTGAGAAAACTGCTCACTCAAATGTCATATGCTCCGAAGCCAATTATAGATATGAATTTCTTTGGATTTTTGGCATGTGTATGGTGTTAAAATTCACAGTGATGCATGTTAGGGAAAGATCCTGTTCTCATTTCACACTTCTGACAATCTGGAGCACCTCTTTCTACTTCAGTGAAGATACAATCATTCAGTCATACCAGAATGTGGGTATTTGCCTTCAGTGTGGCTTTCTGAACTATTGAAGGCATTTTTATTTTTTACCCCAAAAATATGCATCACATAAACCAGAATTTTGTACATCAGTCTGCCCTTCAAAACAGAAGAGCACAGACAAAACATTGGGATTATATCAATGTATCAAACTCAGGGATCAGATTTTATAAAATATTTCAACTCCTAAAAGTGCAGAACTACCCTAGAAAAGTGAGGTACATTTGAAAATCCCACTAGCAACATATCTTTTTTTTTAAGACAATACAGTTTTTAAAAACTGTTACCAAGTAAGTCAGGATCATAGTCAATAAGCAAATACACAATAAACAACTATAAATAGCTATGCATTCCCTTTATAAAAAAGAATCTTGACTTGAACAAACTTGAACAAGCAGATTAATTTGGCTAATGTTGTACATTTTAAACATATGTAGGAACTGCTTAGATAGAAGGGTAATGTTTGAAGAAAATGCCTCATTTACTCATGCAAAGGCTATTACGGCTTCTACAAAGCAGAAAATTAATTAACACACTCAAAACCTTGTTTCTACATTACATAGCATTGGTAACTGCTTAAGGGCAGTTACACAAGTTTGCATTTCTTCCCGTGCCTGATACCAATGAACGCTGATAAATTTGGTGAGAAAAAATGTTGAAGATATTTACTAAAAGTCTGGGGAGATGAAGATTAGTATCATAGTATCACAGTACAGTAAGGGTTGGAAGAGACCTTAAAGATCATCTGGCTCCAACCCCCCCCTGCCACAGGCAGGGACATCCCACCAAATCAGGCTGCCCAAGGCCCCATCCAACCTGGCCTTGAACACCTCCAGGGATGGGGCATACACAACCTCCCTGTTCAACCTGTTCCAGTGTCCCACCACTCTCACAGTGAAGAAATTCTTCCTAATGTCCAGTCTAAATCTGGCCCTCTCCAGTTTATACCCATTCCCCCTCATCTTATCCCCACAAGCCTTTATGAATAGCCCCTCTCCAGCTTTCCTGTAGGCGTCCTGCAGGTACTGAAAGGGCACTATAAGATCTCCTCTGAGCCTTCTCTTCTCAAGGCTGAACAACCCAAACTTTCTCAGCCTGTCCTTGTAGGGAAGGTGCTCCAGCCCTCCAATCATCTTTGTAGCCCTCCTCTGGACCCGTTCCAACAGCTCCATATGCTTCTTACATTGAGGATTCCAGAACTGGACACAGTATTCCAGATGAGGTCTCACAAGAAAGGAATAGAGGAAACCTTTTAATTTCGTGTGGTGAATTCTGGTATTCTCAAATTTAACTGCCCAAATTCTGTCAAACAGAAATGGAAAAAAAAGAAGCCTTACAATTCAGATACAATTTCAGCCTAAAATTTCACAAGAAAATTGATTAAATGAAACAGGAGAAAGAAAAAGAATAGTGACTGAATCTAGGTAATAAATTCTTTATCAAGTATTTTTTGAGGCTTCATCTTACAAGAACTCAAAGTCCAAATCCACTTCCTGAACAGAAGTTTAGTCTGTGCCACGGTGGGCTTGTATCTCCAGTATTAAAAAAAATAACATAATCCTGACTTATTTTCTGTCTTTTGCCATGTTAAATGTGAATCTTAGAGACACAATGTATTGTCCTCAAGTATCCTAAAAAAACCAAAGGTGCTGAAAGACAAGGAAATATAAAAGCTTCTCCTTGTACACTCAGCAGAACTATGGCAAAAGAAGTATCTTCTTGGACCAGTGCTGTTATTCTAGCTTTAAAGCTAACACCAAAATAGTACAGTAACTGGAGACACATAAATAACATTGATAATTATATATCCTTTAGTTAATCCCAAAATATCTGCACATGAAGCCACAGCCACAGTCAGACTTTTAAAATGTCATAGGGATGCTGGTAAATCGACACTTCCATGCATGTGACTATGCTGTGGTGAGCTCCCAGGTCAGCGAAGGCCACCCTGCGGGTGGTCCTGGTCTCACCCTGTCCCAAGGGGTCCTATTGATCACAGCTGGTGAAAAAACTCCTGTGGGGACAGTGTGGTAATTCTTCAGCTGCATTTACACATACAAACTCTTTCTAATGCCTTTTTCGTTCATAGAAAATTGTTTCACTTACATTTGCTATAACATTTTGTTTCACTGAGTCAGTTTCCATCAAAATAAAGATTTGCTCACATGAACATCAGCACTTTCTCCAAGTGACCTCATATTCATTATCCTCTTTGGACATGTTCTATGTGAGTTAGCAGCTATATATCCTCTTTCTTCTAAATTTAGTTCTTTGCACTTTCATGTTTCTTTTTTTTAAAAAGAGCAGCATGTCTTTTGTCTGTTAAGTTACAAGAACTCCCAAACTCTAATTTTTATTTCTCATCTCAGAATTAATGTTGCATTTTGTCTCAATTTTATTTTGCCATTTAAAACATTTGTTTTAAAATATAAAGTCTACTATTTTGAGATAGAAACAAGTAGGATTAAATATTTGTTTATTTGTAAGGTACAGTTTATCAATGAACTGATGATTGATTGTAACTCTGACCACGAATTAGGCAAAATTCTTTGATGGCTTCATGTCTATGCTGCTGAAAGAAGGACTTAATAGGTGAATTGGGTAACACTAACGTACATAATTTTAGAATCAAGCTTACTATAGGGGAAAAGTGTTTTCTTAAATTCAAGGCTGGTTCTAAGATTTCATTTGGAAAAGAAAAAAAAAACCAGAAAAGGATGAAGATTTCTATTTTATTTACTGACAGGAATTGATTAGCACTTTCAAAAACTCTAGTCAAGACAAAGCTAGTTGTAGAGAAAGCGACTGGTGTTAATATTGGAACATAGGATCACTCTAATAGGTGACAAAAAGCTATTTGCCTTATCTTGACTACAGTTTCAGAAAGCTTTTGTTGGATTCAGTTCTACACAGCTTTTGGCTGCACTGGAAGATCGTCTTAGTATACATCAAGATTTAAATGCAGACTGAAATGCCATTTCAGTCCCAGAGTAAGTTTTCTTACTGTATTTTGGATACCTGTTTGCACTTTAGCTGTGAATAAAAATGAAAACAAACAAATGAACAAACATCAAACAAACAACATAACCGATATTGCACAGGAAAATTAGAGTTCATATGAAGGCTTCATTTTTCCAGTGCATAAGTTTAACTGTACTTGTGCATCACGATAGTATACTTCACAAAAAATTAATGTATAGGCCATACCTATATGAATACCTTTACTTTTTTGTATACTAAAATAAATAACTATAATAGTACAATGAGTTGGTAAAGGCTTTCTATAAAACTGTAGCATTAAAAAAAAAAATTAAGAAAAAGAAAAAAATTCAAAAAAAGGGCAATGTTAGTTCTTTGAGCAAAATGCACTACACTTGCAGAAACATTTTTTTTGCCAGAACAAATGTGTCTGGTTTTGTAAGCACAGAAGAGCTGGATAGATTTTTCTGGTTTATTTTTCATGCTTTATCTGACATATGCTGCAAAACTTTCTGGAGGAGTCCAGGCCAAAGTCTTCCCAGAGTCTTAGCTAGGATAATTTAGATCTCTTTTACTCCTCTGCCTTCTCTTTTCTCCCCGTATATGTTTCTTTTACTTCCAATTAATTTAAAACTTGTGTCTTGCTTATATATAACCATGATCTTATGGTGAGTATTTTGGTCAGGACTTTTTCTTTGTTTTAATGATTAAATTGGTGTATTATTTATCACTGGATTTATTTTAGGCAATAGAAATTCAGATAAATTGATTTATAGTCCTTTATCCTGCAGGAATTGCTTCTCTCCTGGTAGTGCTTCAACAGACATGTTTCAAGTGGCACAATTCAGGGAGCTGACAGGGCTTTACATAGCTCACTTGGCAAAAGAACAATTTACCACAGGGTAAGAGTATGAAATTACAGCAATGTGGTAGCTGCCAGGTGCATGTTCTTATCCCACAGAAAACATGATGGAGCTTACCTCTTACCTGCCAGCTTGTCAAACAAGGCACCAGAGCACAATGCGCAGTGTGCATTCGATATAAAAATCTTCCCCATAGAAGGGAGAGCAAACACCTCAGATGAGAGAATTTTCAGTCATTACAAGTAACTACAAAACTGCTGGGCTTGCAGCTAACTACAAAGAGGAATGTGAACCAGAGCCTTTTCTTATTTATAAACATTATGCTCGCTCCTCAGCACACAGCTTCTATCACATTTCTTATATTGACTTTGATCCAGAAGTTCTTACTGACTGCACAGGAGCTTAAGCAGGCATATGCAAATACATTTACTCAGGAGTACAGAAGGTACAGCAAGAAAACCAGCTGAATATTAGAAAGTGGTCATAAAAAGTCTGTTCCCTCCTATAGGTAATATCACACCTCCAGCTCCTCCACGTCAATCACATCAATCTACACTCCATTTCACTGACTTATACTCTAGTGAGTGAGTGTAAGTAGGTCTTACGGTTTCTTACTGAACATAAAGGACTCTAAATTACACACTTTATGCATCACCTCTGAACTTCTCTCATAGGTTTTAAACAAATGCAGAGTAATAAATCAATAGTTTGGAAGAGGGAGGACATTAAATATATGTCCATTTTGGTTTCTTGAGGTTATCTCTGTATTTCATCAATATTATAAAATGCTCCTGCCTTTTCACTTGAAAAGTTATTGAACTCAAATTGAGATATACACAAAATTCTTTAAGCAATTATTTAAACAGGAAAAAAAATAGCAAAACATGAAGACACTAAATAAAGCAGGGTTTGGTTGTTTATCTATATACCTATTTATGTCTATCTTGGTTTGGTTCTGGCCCTGGAAAGAGAAGTTTCAGTGAAATGCATGCTGTTTTCTGTTTTAAACCATGTGATTAAATCTCTATTGTTAAACTCCATTCTGATTCACTGTCAATTTTACAATGGAATACGCATTTAAGTAAATTGCTGATGAGGTTTGTGGCAAAGCTACCAGCCTATGAATAGCATCTCAGATTCAGTAAAATACTACTTAGAAACAGTAGAATCTATTTATTACCAGATGGCTTACTCCTGAGGTCAATTATTGCTACAAACATTTAAATAAATGGTGATGTAAATTTGATGAGTCTACTCAGTAAAAGCAGGGCCTGTTCTTCACTTTGACAAGGTGAATAACAGAACTTATTCCAGTTAAAACTAATTGGTCTCTTGGAAGTCTAGTCATCAAGTATATGCAAACTCCTCAGATCATCTTCCCCAGAATATTATCTCCATTAACTAGAAAATGTACTGAGAAGGAGGTTTCTCAAAGCAGAACAGAGGAGCAATGTGATTTACTTTACTAATGGAAAAAAACAGTGGGGGTTATATTTTGCTAAGGAGGGTTCAGGGGGCGGATGTTGTTTTTGGTTTTTTTTTTCCCTCTGCTCGAGGGAGGGTTTCTTTAAGGTATGATCTGGAGCTGGAAGGGAAATAGTATTTAAACTGAGAAACCTGTCATTATTAGTGCTCTGCCTCCACAGTTTTAAAACTAGATTCTGGTACTCATAAGAATGGGAATTGCACCGCTCCCTGATAAAAAGTAATTAGATGCCAAGCGCTAAATGTTGGATTCAATGCATTCAAAAGGACACTTAAGAAACCAAAAGTTTGGCATCCAAATAGCCTGTGTTTGCTTCCAGAAACATTTATTTATTTTAAGGCTTCAAAATAATGACAATCTATAGAATATAG
Source organism: Cuculus canorus (assembly GCF_017976375.1). Classification (NCBI taxonomy): domain Eukaryota; kingdom Metazoa; phylum Chordata; class Aves; order Cuculiformes; family Cuculidae; genus Cuculus; species Cuculus canorus. The sequence goes on from NC_071405.1 coordinate 21,182,311, forward strand.
CACTTATGCCTTAGAACTCATATTTCCTCATAAAGTTCTTTTATTTCAATTTTAATGAGATTCATTCTTAGAAATGATAATTATACACCAAGTTCACCATGCCAGCACCACACTGTATAGCTATGAATATCAAAAGACTTGCTTTTATGCATTTGCTGAACCAGAGATTTTCTTGAAATCCCTTTGTTGAAAGCCTGCCTAATATTATGAACCACACAATCATCCAGTCTTCATTCAGACAACATTTTCAGTTAAATAAAGACATTTTCTGCTATTATAATACAGCACACCAATTTACCCTTAGTTTAAATCACTTCAGCTGGTCAGAGTTAAGAACAGTCAGAAGACTTTGGGAGTCTTAGAACCAGAAAGAAACAATGAACTTCTTGAATTCTTGAAACAAAAATGTTGTATACGTATCTATCCTGTTTAGCATCTCTAAAAATAACCCAAAGGAGGTGATGAAGTTGTCTTTCTTCAAGTCTGCAGGTAACACCAAGAAAATGGGGGGGGAGGGAGGGTGGGTGCGGGGGGCAGGAAACAGTTTATACAGCTGAGAGTAGAGGGACCCAGACCTGCCCTATCAAATTCAGTGAAGACAAATGTAAAGTCCTACACATGGGAAGAGCCTTTTGCAGTGTTACAGGCTGGGAATGGACTGCTTTGTGGGTCATTCTGCTGAAAAGGTCCTGGGGCTCATAGCAGACAGCAAGCTGAACACGAGCCAGCAGTGTGCACCTGCAACAGCAAGGGGCAACTGCATCCTGAACTGTAGGAACAGGAGGAGAGCATGTTCAGCAAACCAAGAGAAATGTTTATTTCCATTTACACACTACATATTAGTTGACTACAACACTACTTTGCCCAGTTTTGACCCACTCCATACCGTATTGATAAAGAGGAATGAGTTCTGCATGAAGTACCAACATTACTGAGGGTTGGATTGCTCTGCCTGTGAAGAGTGGTTGAAGAATCAGGGTTTGTTTAGCCTGAAGAATAAAGGAGCCTCAGGGTGAATTAATATCTGCATGGAGGGTGTTGAGAAGACAGAGACAGCCTCTTCACAGTGATGTGTGGTGGGAGCATGAGAGACAAGAAGCATAACCTGAAAGAAGAGTGGTTCATGTCATATCTGGAGAAAAAAATATCCCTATGAAAGCAATCAAGATGAAATAGATTGCCCAGAGAGGTTCTACAGTCTCCATCCTTGGACATTTTCAATGTCTGATAGGATAAAGCCCAGAGCAATTTAATCTGGCAATGAGTTGACCCTTAGTCTTTCATTACTCTTTCACCATTGCACAGATGGATTTGGGATAAGTAAAGGACTGATTATTTCCATTAACCTGAATGGGAGACAGTCCTGTGGTGAGGAGATTCTTTTGCAGGGCACTAACACCAGGTAAGCAATAGAACACATGCCAGGTAGTGATCTTTCCTTTTCTTAGCACTTCCAAAAACATCTCCCAGATGTGCCAGCTGTGCAAGGTGGGAGAGTGTCTGATCTGTTATTAGGAAGCTGAAGACTTGCTTGATCAAAACACATAGGGACACAGGTTGTATAAATGCTGAATGTGGCTTAAAGACTGTTCTGGTATAGGTAGATCCATGGCTGTAAAAAAATATTTATTTGGGTATGCATGCATTTGTACACTATACATATGTATGCATGAAGATCCCTGCCCGGGCTAGAAAGAACCACTGAAAAATTATTTTCACAAAATATTGCATTGCAAAAGGTAATAAAGCAAAAAAAATTTAATTTACATTTAACATTGAAGAGTAATTGATTTGTCCTGTTGTCTCATGTTTTGAGAAGTACATAGAAACAAAGAAATGAACAGCAGGCTGCTGAATAACAAAACACCAAATTTAAATGAATACAAAATAGCTTTCAGATACCCATTGCTCCCAAACTTTCCTCCATCCCTACTTCATACTCCTCACACTTGTCAGTTTTAATACCTTTGATTATCCTTTCAGCCTTCCTCTCACACTTCCACTGTATGTTGCACAAATAATGTAAATTATAGACTGTTCCCTGTATCTTTTTCTTTAAGGGATTAATTTTGTTAATAGCGTTCAAATCAAGTCTGGTGACTCTAGTCATCTTGTCACTCTTTCACCCTGGAGGCAGGAGCTGATCAAGAGAGAGAGGTAACAAATGTGCAGAAAATAGAATATAAATCAGATGAACTATTTGGTTGAAGATATCAGGGTTTGCCTTGTTTTAGAAGGCCCTCATAATCTTCCCTTAAAACGTGACTAAAACATGGCCACTGCATTCCCAAAATGTAAAATGGGTCACATCCCTCCTTTTTCCACAATGCTTTTGTGCTGTGGTGGGTAACCAGAAGGTATTTATTTTCAGTCAGAGCATAGACTATAGACTGCTATTTAGACTATTATTTAGACTGTGCTAATAGACACACCACTATTAGAAGATGAGGAGGTGGTCTGAAACACTGCTGGACCCATTTCAGTCAAAAGTTCCTTCCTCTCAATTTGATTAACAAAGAAGACTCTTAAGTGGCAACTCCACAGAGTGGGGAACCCTCTTCTTGATCAGGAATTGCACGACAAGTTCTCTAATATAGTCAGAGCCTACCTCTGGCTTAGTATCTCTTTAGGTCACAACTGCTTCAGGCTGGTTCCTCTCGTAAGCTTCAGTGGCAGTAGTGTGGCACAAATAAAAGAGCCAAAAAACATTGAAATTGAGCAGTTACTGTTAAGTGGAAGTCTGTAACAATAATCAGTTGAGCGAGATTAACTCTAAATGATGCCGTCAGTCATATAAGCTGGAACAGTTTTTGCTTTCACCTGCTATTGCTAAGCAGAACAGGCGTTTAGGTATAACAAAATACTGGTGGCAACGCAGGTGAAGAAAATTTTAAGGGAAGATATACATATATATAGTGTGGAGAGGAAATAGAAAAAAGAAAAAGTAAGAATGCCATTTCTAGAAGATATGCATGTCTACAGGGCATGGCCGTTTCATCTTCCACTTTCACATCATCTTGTATAAGGGCAAGTCAGGATAAAGTTGAAAGTTTTTAGCATTGCTATCTGTCCTGCAGGAGTGAAAATACAGGAGCAGAGATTAACTGGGGCACTTTCCCTGACTCTTTTTCACTTTGTTTAGTAAGTTATAACAGCACAGTAACCAGTGCTTATTACATCAAACTTAGTGATTCAGGGCTTGAGGTTCCAGGGTAAGATAACAGGAAGTTAAGAAATGCAAGGGCAGGGAAAGAAGGAGACAAAATGACTACAAGAAAAGTACACAGCATAAGAAGAGTTACATCCTTTGAAGCAATAAATAAGTCAAAGTTAAGAACTAATAGTAAGAACTAATAGTAAGAAATAGTTAATCCACAGTATACCTCAGCATAAATGATAAAAATAACAACCTCAATTACACAAGTGGCAGCACTGGAGCAGTCAATCCATTGGCAGAAAGGAGGTGAAAGCTAGCAAAGGTGATTACGTGGCAGCAAAGTCAGTCAAAATGTGCATTTAGCAAGGAAAATTAAATAGCAGAAATGGACAAGCTGTGAAATGGCTAGATGAAAAAAAAATGACAGAATTCGTGACAGAGTAGCAGAAAAGCAGAGAGCATGGGAAACCAGAGGTAAGGTCGTGTCTGTGGCACTGAGAGTCAGGAGAATGGAGGTCCTTCTGGCAGCTGAAGTTAGAAACGAATTTTTGACTGGCTACTTATGTAATACCACAAATGTGGCCTATTCCCATTGTGTGCCTAGCTGTTTCTAGTGTAAATTCAGAGGTTTCTCCAGAGACATGTTATGCTCAATGCTGATGAAGATCGGGAAACAGACTAGAAATATAATTCCTCGATCTTTCCACTATGGATAGCTTCCAGGAGTCTTGGATAAGTATTTCTTGACTGTTTCTTGAGAATGAATAGCACTACTGATAACAGGTGATGCATTTTGCTGTTTCAGAAGAAAAGTGAGATAGTGGCAGTTGGGATGTGTGGGTGGGTGATGCTGTAGTTGACAAGGAACTGGTAACCAACAAAAGAGTGGAAAAGAGGAAAAAAAATATTTCATTACTTAAGAGAATTAAGGAGCTTAATCAATTTTGCTTCTGCAGAGAAGGTTCATGTGTCATTTGATCACCATTTGTAAGTAGTCACATGAAGAAAATTATGTACAATCAGTAGTAGAAACCAGTGGCTGAAGAAAATTAACCAGCATGATAGATTGTCAAGAGTTTAGTTATCTTACTAAGCTATATGTTCTTTCTCTGTTAAAATTTATTAGCTTAAGACATTTTAAAATCAAATTAGGCATACTCTAGCAATACAACATAGACGTCTCAGATGATCACATTGCTACTTGAAAAATATAACACCTGTTAAAGATTGTTTTGCTTAATTTCATTACACAAAGTGTATAAAGATATAAAGTATTTCTGGTATTTACAAAACTAATTGAAATTAAAACAGTATATGAAGAGTTGAGAAGGCTGATAAAATATTTTTCTTTTTTGTGATAGGTTCTGCTCATTTTAATACTATTCAACAGTCTGCAAATGCTATCAGAAATTTCTGGTTTAGTGAAAGTAGAAAAATTAATTACAGACAGATATGAAATTAAACAGTCTCAGCAGATTTCTTGTGGCCTAGTACTATTTCTAGTCTAAAGAATTACCAAGCTCCAAATAGTGCTTGGTTCACCTGAACTCAGGTAAATAAAGTTCCCAAGCCTCTGAAGCCAGCTTGTATGATGTAATGATACCACAGTGAGATCTGCCTGAATCTTTGTCAAAAGCAAAACAAATAAAATCCCCATGCGCATTTGTATATTCTTTTAATAGAAACCACCGCATTTTCACTGACTTAATTTAAGTTATACCAACGCACATCAGTTACGAATCTGAAACATAAAGTATATACTATTTTATACTTCTACCGGAACCTTCTGTCAGATAACCTTTAACTGCTCATGGAAAAAATTTCCTTGTAAAGGAAATGATGCTCGTTTGTCCCATTTTACAGATAAGGAATACAGTATCTTTACAGCCCATAATGGTTTTGACCTTTATTTCTTTCAAAGTATACCTTTGAAATTTGTGTTCTTCATCTAAATTGCAAATCAGTTTTAAGGACCAAATTTTGCCAAGTATTGCATATGTGTGAAAGACAGCTTTGCTGATAACAGGTACTACTTTATTAAAATAATATTTAACAAATGATGAAACAGATAGCAGGTAAAAGAGCTCAAAGACAAACATAAGCAGCTACATGAGAAAAAAACCTAAGGAATCATTTTAATTAAATAAAAATAAAACACAATGCATTATAAAATCAAGAAGGAATGAAAGCCATTAGTAACAGCCTTAACCTCCTCCCAGTCACCAATCTAGTTATTATCAGCTGTCAATTTTACATCACAAAAGAAACCGCTTACAACAAGGAATTTGGAGTGCTTTTGAGTTTTAGGCTGTGTCAAGGATGGTGTCCAGACGATAAAATACAGACTAGGAAAAAGTGTATAGACAGCTGTGGGATATAACAGGTCTTCAATCCTGAAATTTATTCTGCCTTGCTTTGGCACATTGATCTTGTAGACAAACATTAGCATTAAGAACATAAACAGTTGCTAAATGTGGAAAAAAAAAAAAGCATTACCAATATTTCTGGGTTGAAAATACTAGAGGATTATAAACACAGCTGGTAATTAGAAAAAAAAAATTAAAAGCAGAGAGCAAAAAGCAGCTAGCAATCAGTAATGGATGGTCGAGGAGGAGTAAATAATGAGAAAGAATGCAGACAAGTGCGGAGAGACATATAGAGCATTCAAAACGCTAACAGATGACAGACAGTTCAGTGCAGAAGAATGAAATGTAATTATGACTTTGATGAGCCTTCATGGCAAAAGACTAGTCTTTGTTCAAGATAAAATATGGGGAATATAGATGAAAACAGATGAAAAAATTGGGAGACAAGTTATTGTGCATCATTAATGACTGATAAGAAACAGAAAGAAGAAAGACAAATCAATGCATTTAATGAATTTTAATAGTCTAATCACGTATGTCTATGGATTCGTATGCACATACTTAATAAAATATGAGCATTTAGAAACATAGTGAGAAACAAAAGCAAGCTCCTTCATGTAAAGCTAAATATAAGGTCTCTACCTGAGCACTCAGCTAGAAAAAGATCATCAGTTTCCCTGACTTCTGCTTCTTCATCCATAAACTTTTTAATCAAGATATGTAACTTGAACAATTGGCCAGGTGGTTTATGGATTTTTTTGCACATTTCTCTAAAATGTCAAACAATGTCATGGCCAGAAGTAGCAGGTTGTTGGCATAGCTATACCAATTCTTTGATTCATGGCATCAAAAGTTGCGCAGTCAGTGTGATATGACCCAGCTGACTCAATAGACTATACTTTACAAAGGCAGACGACATTTTTTATCCATTTATCTTTCAGAAGTATAGAAATTCAGATTTGTAATAGTAACCAAATCCATAGGAAGAAATTTCATGCCCTCTCTTTTAGTACAACTACAGAAAAGAAATTCCCAAAGGATCTACTCTCTGTTCCAAAGACAGATTTCCTAGAAGGTGACAAATTTCTTAATATTAACCCCTGTCAATTTAGAATAAGCCCAGCTGAGTCAAATCAATTCTATGAAAGGTGACAGTAGAGCAGGCCCTGAGGATATAGGCAATGAAGAGTGGACAGGTACTGCAATATGCTCCTTAATCAAATGACATAAACATGATTCAACATTTCTAGCCAGTTTAGAATATGCAAAGAAAACAAACAAACAAAAAAAAAAAAACGAAAAAAAGGCTAACCGAACAAACTAAAATATATAAATGCAACCTTCGCAGTAACAAGAAGTGAGATAAAAACAGAACTGCTAGCTCCAATCTTTTCTCAGTCACACAGCTGAAAAAGATGAGATTCAAAACCTGCATATCTAGAAGAAATCATGATGGCAATCAACAACATGATGTGGAAATTTAAAACAATATTGATTAGGAATTTCTTTTTTTCCAGTCATTATCTTTGTGATTAGTTAGTATTTCCTGGTTGGTGGGTTTGTTGTTTTTTTGACTTTTTTTGCAGTTTGGGGATTTGCATTCTTGAAAGTTAGAGACTTTTTTTCCCTTTAAATTAGAGCTGTGACTATTGACTCATTTGCAGTGGAGGATCAAGAAGGTCTTGTTGTTGGAGTTGTTACCTCCCCCAGTTGTCCGCCTCGCTTTTTCCTCATTTTCCCTCACAAGGAAGAGCTGTCTTAAACTGGCAGCAACTTCTGATAGTTACCAGTTTACAGCCTAACATAAAAAACAAAGCTGAAAACTCCCCTTGGTCAGTGCTAGTACATCTTTTGCTGTCAACTGCAGAGGTTCAGGAATACATCTCAGTATCAACTGCTGTGCAAGAAGTACCCGCAGGAGCACAGAAAAGAGCTTTGAGCTATAATTGCGTGAACCACCTTAGTTTAGGTGACTACAAGTATCTGAGTGTCTCAAGCAACTACCTTACTCTAGAAGTTAGCTCTGTCAAATTATCATAAATTATAAGGAAAATCATAATACAGTTGTTCAAAATTGTAATAATGTATCTCCTCTGTGAGGCAGTCCAATCTCATGGACAGCAACGAGAAAGACTGAGAAAATGCTATCTTCAATAAGCTTAAAAGCTTTCTCATGAGTGGATAAAATATATCTTTCAAATATTTAATGGAATATACTATCCAGTATGGATTGGTAAAATAATCTGTTGTCTGAGAAAAGAGCTGCGACTTGTTTGTGAGCTTATGAGACAGCCCTTCAGATAGCTGATATTATGTATTAATGAAGTAGTAAGTGTTTTTAGTAAGTCAGTCAGTTGTTAGTGGCTATCATAAATGTCAGAATCCTGGGAGGATCCACAGGCCCTGACCAGTTCCATCCTCCCCTGGGAGACCACACACACCCTCTCCTTTTCTGTAGGAGCTCCATGTCATCGTCTTGGGGCTGGCATCCAGACCTGGTTTGACCACTTTTGGAGGAGTGCAGATCTCCAGTTCTGATGCCTAGGTAGACCTTGGACAAATATGATACCCTTCTTTCCAGTCCTGTCTCTGGTTTTAAGCAGATCCTGAGACTGACTCTCCACCCTAATGTGTCCAGGACTGTTAGTGGACCCTGTCCCCTGCATTCTGTTCTGCCCATCCTACCGCTCTAATGCAGGACTGGCTGAGAGTACTGCGTCAGCCTAGGGTCAACCTCGGCTTCCAGCTCATCCTCCCTTGTGGAGCAGCCTTTCTTGCTTTTGCTGCTCCCTGACAATAAGTCCAACAATAAGACAGTTAAGATGAGAATGCCAAGACTGGCCATAACAATGTTCAATAGCTAACAACAAGTCAGAGACCAGAGAAATCCAAGAACAATGACAATGAAAGTATGTAATTAGTATATTTTGTTCAACAGTGGTTGAGGCAAATTGTGTTGAGCAAAAGCACAAAACAAACTACACAGGTGTTCCTACAGTGAAAATCTAGCTTGTCTTTGAGTTGCAGAAATCTGTCCTTCTGCTGAACAAATGGTGACAACCATGCATGTGCTTCAAAAATAAAATTCATGAGCCAAATCCTTAAAACTCTCCCTAACTCATTTTGTTTGAATGCACTAAAAGTCACCAATAAACCTCTAAATGCTCAAGCCGCTACATTCTCTTCAGGGAGGATTTCAATGCCTTCTCTAACCCTACCAAAAGAATAGCTTAACTTCCTAGCATTCTTTTTGCCTGAGGCACAGAAAGGAAGATCATTTTATGATGCAAGTAAAAAGTTCAGTTTATCCTGAGGGCATATTCCTGACTTTTTTGGAACTACTTTGCCTAAGACACTGTATATGTGGTGTGTTTAACTAAATAAGCCCATGGTTGATTTCAAGTGAGATTTATCACCACCAAATAAGCTGAATTTACTGAAGAGAAAACTCATCATGAATTGAGGAAGACTCCACTTGAGTCAAAATCAAAAAGCAACAGACCATAATTACTGAATTATTAATTCTGCAAGACAATTAAAAAATATTATATATATATATAAATGACCCAGGAAAACTTTCCCATGTGCTGTTACCTTTGTATACAGCCTTTTTCTCTGCACAAAATGGTCAGCACTGTCTCACAGGCAGAATGAATACAGTACATATAAAGCCAATACGAGTCACTCCCCAGGGACTGTTCAAGGTCTTGAGAACTGCAAAGGCTGCAAAATGGAAAACCAAGAGGAGTGGAATTTCCTAACAACCACCTATAGTTGAAATGAACTCACCCTAAATGTGAACACACCCTGGAGATGTGTTTTCTCACCAGAAGGTTTCTTCCATATCCCATTAAGGAAATTAAGTCTTTCCCAGTTCTGCTGTAGTATGGGAATGAAATTAAGAAAAAAAATCTACCAGTACTAGGAACTAATTATTCTTCATAGCATCAGTGTAGTAAGTAGCCTCATACGTTTCAGCAGTGTATTTCTGCTTTCACATAGCACACATCCCTCATTAAAGCACATCCCTTCTCTTTCTCTGCCAGCAGGCCATGGTTACCTGGATAGATGCCGAACCTTTCACTCATTCAGTAGATTTCAACAGAGATCCTTGTTCCTTCTAACAATATTTCCCCTAAATCTAAAAGGCAACGTCTTCTTGTTCAGGAAGACATTATTGAAGAGGCATAAGCTCTCTTTTACTAGATCTTAAGAAAGTTTAGGAGTGAACAAAATGAAGCTGATGCCCTGTGTTTCAAAACTGATGAAGAGTTGTTGACTGCTGTGACACCATTCCTATCCCCCTCACCCTTCACAAATCAGTGATGTGGGTGCTTTGCAATGCTGAAGAGCAAGAGAAATGGTTTCATAAGATATTTTCACTGCCTCAAAATCCTCTAAGACCTGAAAGCTTACTGCCAATTTATCAGGATTCAAAACAGATACCATCTGCCTAGTCATTCTGCCTGGGCTTTTTTTCTTTTTTTTTTCCCTTTCCTTTCAAGTGATCTGTCTGTACCACGGTGACATGCTTTTTTGCCCTTTAATAATAGCCCCAGGAAAGGGAACATTCTGGCTTAGCAGCATGCAAAAGCTTGCTCATTTATTTCTCAGAATGGAGATGTAATGCTGCATCTGCTTATTCTTGATCTCAATGCTCAGGGTCGTGTCTTTATACCTTCTTCTTCAGGTAATTGAGACCATTTTTCATTTTCACCTATCCCTTTCACAACACTATGTTCTAAAGCAAATAAACAGGAACAATTAGAAAAGGCTTCACAAAATGGCATTGCCTCTTTATCATAATCAAGGGATTAATCCGGAAAAAGCAAAAATCAATAAATTTCAATAGAAAATCTACATTCTCCTTTGTATCCTATTACACATAATTAGCTTATACTGGAATTGAAAGAGGCTTAACATCACTTATCAGATACAGCTCAAGGTTTCTTAAAACATCTTAGAACAAAGTTGGATAGTCTTGCATTAAGTGCTGCATGGAAATTAAGCAGCTATACAGCTATAAGAGGTATGCTATGAGCTCTGGGGTCTATATTATAGAATATAATATTTTTCATGGTATTTCTTTGAATAATAACAGAGAATTTCATCGGGCTTATTGTTTTAAAATAATTTTCTCTGGTTCAACTTTTATGAATCTTCATAATTCTAAAATATGTCTATTTGTATTTATTGAAAAAAGCTGGATCCTCTTGGATAATTTAGAGGGACTCTTCCAGAATTGTAACCATCCCCTTGAAAAGTTACAGGAATGAACTTGACAGAGACAAAAGTGAAAGAATTATTTTAGCTTGCTGAACCTGTGGATAAGAAAGTACAAATGAATCTGTTCTTTTCAATCAGTAGAAAATTAGAATGAGTAAGCTCTCGAGGTCCTTTGGGAGATAGGGCAGATAGCCTTACGATCAGAAAGTGATGCCTTTTCTAGACTAGATTGATAGTCTGCCTTCTGGCCTTCTCTACTTAGAATAAAAGAAGAGCAATGAATACATAAGGGGCAATTTAATGAATGTGGTGTGACTTCCACTGAGGTGATGTTTCAGTTCTATGTAGTGCAGCTAGAGTACATCTGATAGAAGTGCGTGGATTTTTTCCCCAGAATGTTAAAGGTCCAATGTCAGAACCAGAGTTGGAAAAACTTTATTTTAAAAGCTGGCTACGTCAATAAGAAGGACAACAATGATTTTAATTGGAATCTACAAAGGAAACAATTTATATGGTCCATTTGTATGCTATTCACAAGGTTCTACTTACACTTTCCGATCCCACCATGTTAAGTAGATAGGTCAATCATAAATGAACATTTTCTTTCTTATGTGTGTTGATTTCAGCCAGTTGCTTTTCTCATCATTCTCTTCTTCCCTTGCATTTTGCACACATGAAAAAAAAAACTGCAAAGAAACAATGAGTAACAGTGTTTAATGAATGCCAGATTCTTATGCCCATTATGATTTAGCCATTTCAACTACCTGAATTTCACCAGGTACAATTAATTGTTGGAGAAATTAGTCTATATTTGTGTGACTGTTTTCAGCATGAACACTAAAATAAGCAACCAGCAACTTATATTGAGAATTTTGTCCTCCTTGCAGACTTTTTGCTTAAAGTGAGATGGCACAATATGTGATGCAATTTGTCATAGTTTACTTGGGTCATGAAGTGTGGCCAGAAAAATATTGTTTTAAATATAATAAAATGTTACGGACCAGCAATTCTGTCTTAGCTTTTTATGTATCCATTTCCAACTTGTCCATCAGATTGCATCTATGTGGATCTATTTTGATTTGAACAAAATTTGACATGAGTCTCTACAGTATTCAGAAGAAAAACAAAAGTATTTTCATCAGATTTTGACCAGCTTATTTCCTGGTTTTATTGGAAATCAACTTGACAAAGAGGCTGCAAACAGAAAACCTTGGAACATCCTCCTCAGTATTAAAGACAAAAAAACTCTATAAGACTCTTCTGTATCTCCTGGGACAAGATAGGGAAGGATGGCCAAAGGCAATCCACAGAAATAGTTTATCATGTTGCTGTCAAAACCTAAATGCAGAAATCCCTTGAAGGAAAGAAGAGAGAGCCTCTGCTATGGACTGTGCTAGGGCTATGTAGCACAGCAACCCAAGTCATTACGCATACTCTTACAAGGTGATACCTAACAACACATACAAGTAAAAAAACCCAATATAAGAATGGGCTGAAGGGAAAGAGGGAGGGAAGAAAGAGCTAATGATAAATGCAACAAACAACGGCAGTCTAATGGCATACTTAAGATTTATTATTAATTATATTTGGAAATGAAATCCAATCCATAGTCTCCAAAATGGTAGAAAGTTATCATTTCAGTCATATTACAAACTGCCAAGGTGTATTTCGGCACCAGTATGCTATTTTCATTTTAAGCTCATTGTAGGAGTGAGAGAAAAAAAAAAAAAAAAAAGTGAGCTTAGAGAAAAAACATGTTGGGTGTGGGCTTTTCCCCTTCTATTATAGTTCTAGTTTAAGTGCTTAATTTGTTTCATTACAGTTGAAAAGAACCCATTCACACTTTCCTCTTGTCTAGAGATTCTTATAACAATAACTTAATAACTCATTGGTCTGCTAAAGTTTCCTTCCCTTTCCTCTTTCCTTCTTTTCCCTTTTCCCTTCGTTTTTAAAGAAGAAACTGATTTTGCCAAAATTTTATGTAAAATTCATTTTGTGATTTTTATCTTCCAACAGCTGTGTGAATTCAAGACCTGGTGCAAAATTTGACATTATTAATAAGAAAAATGAGATTATTGGGCATGTTTTAGACCAGTCTCCTAGTTACAGAATTACTTTCAGCTCCTTTTACCCTCTCTCTTGCAAGCTTTAGAAATCACTCTAATAATATAGCTGGGAAAAAAAAAAGAAAAAAAAAACACTCTATGAAAAAGACACTTTCATTTTTATAATCTTTCTTAATGTTACCCCATTTCACATTCTCTTTAAAATAAGTGAGGCTGTATTATGGATCAGTGGCCCATCACTCCAGGCTAGCCATCTTGTATGATCACGGGTAATTTAAAGAGAATACATTTATTCCTACATTCTCCTTTCAGCTTGCAGCTTTCCAACCGTGCAAAGCAGTTTGCTAATAAACAAATACAGGCTTCACACATTTATAGCGTGTGTGCTGGGAAGGAAATCGTTAAAGCCCGAGTAATTAGGCTATAACCAAGAGAGAAAAAAGGCGGGGAGGGGGTATCTGTTTAAAGAGAGCGCGGTTGGAGGGAGATGGCGGGGGCGGCTCCCGCGCCTCGGCCGCCCCAGCGCTGTGCTCTGCTGCCCCCTTGGCCGCGCCGCGGGACGTGCAGCGCCGCCACAGCACCCGCCGAGCGCCCTCCTGCCCAGGACTGCCCGGCGGCTGGGATTTTTGAACTGGGGCTGTTGGAGGTGTTCTTCAAAGAGATTTATTTGCCTGTAACAGTTAAATTAGGAACATAAAGATGTAGGTGGGAGGAGAATTGGTTTTTTTCCAATGGTTATTGTAGGATTCCTCTTTTTTGTCCAGCCTTACCTTACACATCTATACTCAGAGTCTTCTCCCAAGTGACAGGTGATAGGACGAGGGGTAATGGCCTCAGGTCACACCAGGACACGTTCAGATTGGGCATTAGGAAAAATTTCTTCACCGAAAGGCTTCTCGGGCACCGGCACAGGCTGCCCAGGGAGGCGGTGGAGGCACCATCCCTGCGGGTGTTTAAAAGACGGGTAGATGAAGTGCTTAGGGGTATGATTTAGTAGTGGACAGGTACGGTTGGGCTTGAAGGTCTCCAAGGTCTTTTCCCACCTATTGATTCTATGATTTCCCTTCACCCGCACTGACCTGTCTCTCTTCCCTTCCTAGTGTTTGACCGCTGAGGCTCTGGAGAGACCTCATGGCAGTCCATCCCACGTCCAGGCTCTCAGTGTCATTCAGCTGAAGCTACAGGTTCCCCTCCCTCCCCCCTTTGTTTGAGGGGGGTGGGGGGGAGAAGCAGGGCAGATAAGGGTGACAGAGTCATCATAATTTACTCAAATAATATATAAAAATGAATGTTAGAAAACCAATAGAGTTTTCCGATTGCTTTGCTTTCCTCTTTAAGCCTTCGTGTCACAGTGCTACAGCGTTGTCTTGACATCAGACTCCGAGCTGGTGGTACTGAGTTTGGAAAGCTTTCATGCACTTCATTTCATCTTTGAATGGCACATGCTTATTCTCTCATGTTTTAAGGCTCTATTCTACCTCAGAGGGAACATGTCCCGACACGCTGTTTGCTAGAGGTAAATATTTCCTTTGATTACAAAGCGCATGTGTGAAAAAGGCTTTTTTTTTTTAAAATAGAAATATATTTCTTTCTCACTTGCTCTTTTCTCTGCTGTTATTAATAACCTGTAAACGAGTTGAATCCGAAGGTCTAAGTGAAACAGCACTTTCAGATCTGTACTTCCAGCTACATGAAGCTGAGGAAAGTGCAGAAGCTCTGTATATACGTGTGTGAGACAGATTCAGGAGATGCATCTGACAGTTTGCATACTAGACTCTGTGACAAAGTAGGGTCCTCAGGAGATACGCTTTGCCGAGAGGATTTTTCCAGCCTTTAACCACCTAGAACGTTTACTCAGTTCTCCAACTGCTCCCCAGAGTTGGCGGTTCTTATTTGTTTCAACTGGAAATAAGCAGGAATGGAAAATGACACGTAATAAAGAGTCCCCAGCCAAGCAGCAGTGTGCACTACGGTTCCTCTCAACCAAGCGCTGCCCCACGGGCTGAGGTCTCGATGCCCGGGCGAGAGAAAGGGTTCCAAAGGGTTAAGCCACTGGCTTGCTTGCCAGGCAAAGTTTGAGAAAGAATATGTCTGAGGCTGAGAACGCTGCAGCATCGCGCTTGAAATCTGTCACCCTCACTTAGGAGCTCCGCATCTCTGGTTGTCACTGGTGAATAATGATCGCACGGCGATAAGATCGCTCCGCGGCTTTGCGCTGGAGCCGCCGGGGGAAAGGGACCAAAGGAAATTACCCGGCATTTAACCGCTTTAGCAGGGCGTTCCTCAGTGTCAGCGCTGGGTGCCAGGGTCAAATGACCGTCTGAACAGCAGCTGGGAAATAAAATTTCCTTCCTCTTTTCCTTGAGAGAGATCTCGGGTGATGGTGACCATTGGCAGCTATGGAAAACAGAGACCTTGGTGGTGATCCTTAAAACAATACCATGCCGGAACTCAGCTGTTCTGCCACTTTCTCCCCTTTCAACCTGCCGGACCCGGTGGGCTTTGGGTGACCTACCGAGGAGGATCCACCTCCGCAGGAACAGGTAACGGCTGGTTAAGTCACTTTCTGGATTGACATGATCTTGTTATGACCAAAGCGTGTTCTCAGGAGTATCCTTCTCTGATTTGAAGTGTGGGCTGGCTGAGGGGCCAGGGCCAGGGAGGAGGACAGGTATAATAACCGCCTAACCTCTCCGAGCCCGTGGGCAGGGCAGCAGCCTGCAGCCTTGCAGAAGTTTTTTTGCGTTCCCATTCCCCTCTGTGATTAGGGGCACAGGCGGCAGAAATGCCTGTGATATTGACAAAGGCCTGCTTTGCTTTATGTCCTATCGACAGGTTGCTAATATTGAGGACGTGGAGAAGGAAACGACGGGTAGACAGAGGATGAGAAATACTTAGAAGGGGCATTTTTCTTTCACGAGAAAATTCACCGGTTGTCCGTCAGCTTCGGGAAAGAGCATGGGCACTTAAGTGTTCTGAAAAGTACGCAGAGCCTTTAAAAAAAAAAAAAAAAAGAACCCCAAGGGGCTCCTGATCTTTTCATCCCTCGGGACCAGCTGGGAGCTGCAGGCATAGACTGGACTTGAGAGCATCCCCGTCTCCGAGCCGGGGATACAAGCTCTCCCCGCCGGTCTGACCCGTGCCAGACTCGCTCCTTCCAGACGGGCTGATACCTGCGGGGGCCCCGGGCTCCTTCCCTTCCATTCCGGGGGCACAGAGCAGACCCCGAGGCAGCGGTGCCGGGAGGGGAGTGGAGACGTCAAGTCCTCCCTTCCCCTTGGCCGGGTCCCCTGAGAAATGCCGTGCTACCTGCGCTCTCCCGTCCGCACTACCCCCCCACCCTCGCTATCCATACGTGGGGGCTCTCCTGGGTCCCGTTGGAGGGCACGGGGTGGAGGGCAGGGCGGGTGCGGGGGCAGCAGCCACGCCGGGAGCACCCTCGCCGGCTCTCCGCGACGGGCTCCTCGGCACGGAGTGTTAAACCTTTTAAGTCGTGAGTAGTTTAGCACCCATCCGTGCAACCGAAGGGCGAAGGAGGTGCAGAGACCATGGCGAGTGATTCGGCTTTTGAGGTACGGCTGAGCAGAAAATTCAAGCTAATGAGCAGCCAGGGGTGAGGAGGAAGAAAACCCCGAGGTATTTCAGATGCATTTGCTGTTTCCTCGACACATGGCATTGATCAGCTCTCCTCTCCTCCATTCCTCCCCAGCCCCTCTCTTAAAAGTAAGTCACGGCAAAAGACGTATTGTGCATTTTCTTTACTAATGGAAGAGTTTGAGACAAGTTCTCTTGGCATACCCCAACACCTACCTTGACAGCTGCATCCTATCGCTCAAGTGCTCTCATTATTAAATAGTGTTGTCTTTAAGTGACTTGTCCGAACAAGGCAGTAGCTTACTCGGGAACCGGGCGGCGGGGGGATTACCCCGAAACAAGCGCAGGCAGCCCAAGATGCACATACACACACGCACACACATGAACACTTTCACACACGCGCCGAATGTGCTGCAGGAGACATTGGGGGTGGAGGGTTGTTAACGCTTTAGGGCAAAAGGTGGTTTCTCCGGCGGTTTTAAAGTCTTTCTGACTGATGATGGAAATCAGACGGAATACTAAAGGAGGTCTGTCTCTTCCCTGAGGGTTGGACTTTCTTTTATTCTGTGTTATATTTATTCCGTGCTGCTATTGCCTACCTAAAAGTTCGCGGGGGGGCGAGGGGGGGTGGGGAAGAGAGAAAAGGGAAAGAATGGGGTGGGGGAGGCGGGCTTGTCGGTGGCTGCACATGAAATATCGCCATGTTGGTGAAGAGCGCGGCTGTAATTACTGCTAGCGAGGGCATCTCCCAGTTAGGACCGCAGCTAGGAATGTTTTCCGGCTCACTCTCCCCCCGCCTCCCCTTCCTTTCCGATACACCCCGAGAGTCCCCAGGGCAGCGCGGCCGAGGCAGCCCCGCCGCGAAGGGCAGTGACATCCGCACTCGGCTCTCCCGCAGCCCCGAGCCGGCGGGTTCCACGGGGACCGGGCGCTCCGCAGCCGACAGCCCTCACCGCCCCGCTCCGTCCCCCTCGGGGAGAGCAGGGGGCAGGGCAAGCCCACAGGGAGCTCGCTCGCTAAACTGCCCTCAGCAAGCAATAGGTTAAAAGCAGGAGGGAGGAGTAGGGGAGAAGGAGAGAAAGAGAACGAGAAAACCTAGCCTGACTTTGCCTCTTAGAAAGCTTTAGGTTGCAGCCCAGCCTTCCAAGCATTCTTTAAACTAGAAATGTGGGAGGGACTCCAGGAGAGAGAGAGAGAGATGGCTATCAACTGAATTCATTACTGTAAACATCTCCCTGGGGTGTCAGGCAGGGAGGGAAAAAAGGCACGACTTACACTAGCAGGGAATAGTCAGATCTGAGACATCATTACTGCTAAGATCAGCCCGCAATCCCGGCTGAAGGCAGGCGCAGGACTTGGAGAGAGCCAGACGCACGCACTCAACACATATATTCAAATACACGTCCGATGCCTTTTCCCAATTCCAAGGGTCCTCGGTCTCCGTGCTTGCTCCTCATGTGATCCTTTCATCGCTTCCAGAGGACAGAGAGAGGAAAAAAGAAAGCACTCCCCAAAACCAGGCGTATCCGCGATCCTTTCTGGTTTATTTTTTTTTTACCGGAGAAGGAGGAGCGGCTGGGGGAAGAGCGAGTGACTCGAGGAGAGAAAGCGCGCCGGGGATGCCAGAGCCGCGGGCTGCGCGCCGGAGGAGGAGGTGGCGGAGGAGCGAGAAGGACGATGCCGCTGCCTCCTAAGGGTCTCTCCGGAGCGGCGGAGGGCGGCGGCCGGCACCGAGGAGCGGCGGAAAAGTTTTGTTGGGGGGGGTCCGAGGGGGATTATAATCGGTTGCCGGCGAGGGATTCCCAGACACCGCCAGGTATAGTCGGGATTTCATTTGTCTCTTTTCCTTCCCGGTAATTCTATCTCCGGGCGGTTTAAAGCTCCGGTGCCCTTTGCCTTCTCCGAGAAGGCAAAGTTGACGCGCCGGGATCGGGCTGCGTGTCAGAAACATCGCCCCCGCCTCGTTAAGAGCCCCGCGAGTGCGCGGCGCCGGGCGCTCTCACGCACGCATTTATGAATGGCCGTCGGCGAGCACTGGCAGCGTCCCCGGGCTCGGAGCGGGGCGCGGGGGTTGCGGTGCAGCCGAGTCCCGGCGCCGAGCGAACTGCCGCTGCGGGCAGCCGGCGAAGCGCCCGGTCTAGGCCCACCGCCGGCAGAATTTGGGGAACGGGAGTCTTAAAGGTGAGCCTTGCGGAAGAGGCAATCGGCTTAGCTCGGAGCTGGCGAGCGTTCGGAAGGACGGGGAGAGCAGGGGGGATCCATCATCCCCATCGGCAGCCTCTGGAGCGGGGCTGGTGGGGAGTGGGTGGGGGCGAGGCGGCAGGAATTCGATCGGGACTTCTGAATACAACGGTGGTCTCTGTCAAAATAATAACAAATGCCGCGGGCTGGGAGAGGGGTGGGGAGGAGATGAACGACAGCGACAACAGAAAAAACAACGTCAAAAAGAAGTCAAACAGCTGAAACAGTCTCTGGAGAGCAAGAGATAAAAGCGCATAAAAGATAAAGAAATGAGCAGCAAAGTCGGAGAATAAGACTCTCCGTCTTCTTTTCTGAGTGGAAATCAGTCAACAGGAGCTTTGAATTAATTTTAACGGAGGAAATCTGTTTTAAGGCTTACAATAAGCTAATAAATCCAAGGCACAAATCCGTGTAAATTCTTGTACTGTGTGTGGAAGGTACTGATTAGATTTCTTCAGATGCTGCTTTTTGTAATGCAGAGCTCAGCTAAATAGAAAGGAAGAGGTGCCTTGCATGAGCAGGAAAAGACACTGAGGCAAGTCAGAGCTCTCTCTAACACGCAGATGTGCGTACACACACACACGGGTGCACAGAAAGACAGGATGCGTGTTAAAGAGCGATTTATTTACTGCATCTAACTTTACAGTGCTTGCAGGGAAAATAAACCAGCTTAGAGGTTGAAACTGATCATGACTTGAGTTTAAAAAACCCAACCAACCAGACAAAACACCCCCACAAACTTCCATGGACTTAATTTCTTGCTTCATTCACTGCCATGGCCTTTCTCCAAGATCATGTTTATCTATTTGTAGTTTCAGAGGAAATTCATGAATTGGTTTCAGATATATGTATTTTTGGAAGGAGAAAAATCCATCCTGGCGTTTTTTAAAAACACTTAAAAGGTACTGTACCTATACCTCTATCCACCTTTCTTTCCTCTCTTCCTTTTAGAAATCAATGCATGCAGTGTTATCGCTCAGACGTAATCATTGCATAATCAAAAAGATAAAACAGATGTTCTATAAAAGTCACCATTTCTAAGTAACAAAAGCGGTGTTAAAATGTTAGTATTGATCTTGACCTCACAATGGTGTGAGAGGAGAGATTTCAAACATGATTACTATTTATAGGAGGTTTGTTATTTAAGCTCGTTTTCTCTATACAGATGTGGTAGTGAAGTGGTTAAAAGTGAGAGAGTGCAGGCCTGGAATACTGTAGGTGAAGCAAGTCAGAGCACTGTGTAAATACAGTGTCTGTAAGACTGCCTGTGACTAGTCAGTGTTATCCAAAGTCCAAGGCTGTAGCAAGAAGTGGTGCTGGAATGAACCCAGTATTCTTGAAGAGTTGCTCCTCACATGCACACACACACTCTGTATATTGTATATGGTGGTGTTATCTGTTTTTGTCTTTCAGAGTATGGATCTAATTTGAACCACTGTTACAAGCCACATTTGTATCCCAGCCTGCTGGATAGTTTGATTTAGGATGTAGACATATCTCCTCTGCACAACCCTACACCCTCCCAGTTGGAATCTGCATTACACAGGCTATGGTTTCCTTTGACGATCAAGAATGTGCTTGCCTTTATATGCTTAAAATAGCAGTATCTAAAGTGTAGAATGTTATTAGGGCTGACTTCCCTACCCTTCCTGCAGAAAAGAAGGAGAGGCATAGTTTTACAAAGTCAAAAAAACAAAAAGGAGTTCAAACAAGCATCACTATCAGGCTTTTCCTGTACTGTGCTATAAAGGACTAGAAAGAAGGCACACTTAAGATAATATTGTTTCCAGGAAGGTGAGAGCTTTATTTCTTAATCATTTCTGCTACCTCTTTAATCTCAAAATGAGTTCATTTTTCACTAGATTACTTTCATATAACTTTCAGACTTTTACTGAACAGATTCAAATCCAGTCCATTAGTGACCTCTATCTGTGAGAAGTGTATAGTCAGTGGTGTTTTTTTTTCCTTTTTCTTCACCATAGTGAATTGGAAGCACAGGCTAAAAAGTGTTTTGATCTTTTATACTCGCAGATCACCCATCTTGTCAGGTTGTCAGTGTCATATTAATTACAGACAATGTGATTTACTAGTGTTTTAAACAGGAAAACAAGAAAACGAAATCCAGTTCCAAACATGTCTCAAACACTAGAAGAGAATGCTAAATCTATTCCAGCTATTTCGGTGATAAAACAATGAACATTTGCAAAAAATAAAATAAGAAAAGTATCTGGTCTTATTGAATATCAATGATAAAGGAATTGCATTTATGTTTGTCTCATGGTTTCATACTTAAAGCAGCAGGCTGATTCTATGTGAAATTTTATTGTGCCTGAGTGCTTACATAACTGAAACTTGAGACAAGCACTCAGACCAGATACACTATAAGTAGACTTTATAGTAGCAGGGTGTTTAAAAAATGTAAAAAAAAAATATCCAGCTGTGTCTATATTAGAAATACATGTCAGAGATCAAGGAAAAGGGGGTCTTTATAAACAGATGGTCTCTTTTAGGGGATTATTAAACCCAGCTTCCCAATACTAATTTGTCTCTTGTTTATATCCACAGCTATATTCCATGTTTTAGTTAGTGATTGTAAATGGCAGTTGAGGTCTTGATCAGCAATATCTTTGGGTAGGTGAATACCATTGTTTGACATTTCCCAGATTGTAGTTGATTACCTCAGTGCTTGGTAATATGATGTTTTTAGGTGTTTCCTTCCATTCCCCTTGGGCAGTCATTTTAGGCGTCTTTCTGCCAATGCTCTTTATTTACTTCCTCGAGAAACTAAAAGAGCTGGAACTTGCCCCAGAGGTATAAAAATATTTGCAATTTAGTTGTAGTTTAAAAAAAAAATAGAAAAGAATAATGCATAGGTACTATTGTAAAGAAGGCTAATTCAACATACAGTGAAGATACAATCTTCAGTTCCCTAACAGCTATGTGTAACCTACACCTTCCCAGTAATTGACTCCTTTTAAAGAAAAACAACCACAAAATATCATCATTAAAATATGTTTCTTGACAGGCATGTTTTATTAATTTCTTTAAAACAAACCCAATCTTTAATCCATAAGTAATGCTCAGGAAATAAGTGTTCAAAATAAAAACTATTCTGTGTTTAACAAATTACGTTCTAGTCACATCAAACAACATGTCCCAGGTATAGTGCAATTTAATCTGATATTTTCAGCCACTTGTGCAAGGTGTTGGAAACTTCTTACACCTTCCTTTTTTTATTTATGATTTACTTAGCTGACAGGTTGGTTTTTTACTTCTTTGATTCCTTCTTTAGACATGGCCTTTTGAACAGAATCAAAATTAAATACTGGTGACATTTTAAAACAAATTCATCATGCTCTATTCAGCATTCCTGAAAACTTAATGATGCATAAAGAGATCTGTAAAATACCTCGTCTTAAAAAGAAATCTTGTGCTATCTATCAGCTCTACCTGGAAGCAATCCCTTGTATATATTATTTCAAGCTGTAACTGGTTTATTTAGTAATTTGTTTTAAAACAAACCCTTTCTAGCCTAGCTTAATGTGAAATGTATTTATAAAAGCATACGGCACAGAGATTTGTTGATCATTCAAACGTACAATGTCATTGAAACTGATCCTTCAGTCCTTGTAGACAAAACTGAATAGGCTTTTGACGTATAGGATCAGATCATTGCTAGAACTGGTCCTGCAGAGTGATGATTTTGCTTAGGCCCCTGGTGAGAGGTGACTTGCTTTCAACAGACCTTGGTCAGTAATTGTAGGATCCACCCCCGCAAAGCAGAATATTAAAGGTCAGAAATAATATTCTGGCTTGGCTTTCAAGTCAGTAGACTGTTTTCATCACCAACTACCTAGTCACGAGGTAATTTATTATTGTAATTTTCTGCAGTAGTACTGGGCTAAAGATTGCAGTCAAAAATTTTTGAAGAAAAAGAGTAATTTTGAAAGGTAGTTCAGACAATATTCTGTGGATTACTGGAATAGTCTGCAGTCTGATTTTACAAATCCCAGCCCAGATGGGGATATATCTTGAGCCACAGAATACGGATGAGGGCATTTAGTTCCTTTTCTCATCATTTATTGTGACTATATCACAGTGAAAATGTTTGGATGAAGGGCAAACATTCTGCTGTTCGGTCAGAGTTCTTCAGTTCTTCAAGTTGTCGTGGGTAATCTAATTATCTTAAAAATGCAAAATCAAATAAACATTAAATCAATTCCTTCCTGAAAACATGCTAGCTATGACTGAATTAATCTGAAACTATTCTACAATCTTTATTCAGACAAAATTGACAAAATCTGTTTAATGTCAGGGATATTGAGGGAGAATTAGAGGCAAAAGATTTTGGAATTCCATCTCTCAGATTCATTAGCCGTTCACTGGCGTGCACTTATGTGTTCAAGAAGGTCTGGCCAGGCTGATGCCAGACACTTCTCTCGTAGTAAATACTGTAAACTGTACAGAAGTACTACATGACCCATTAAGAGCAGGAAAGGTCAGAGCTCCGAGTGAAAAGCCTCATCATCACCTTCTGAGAACCGAAGTCAGTATGCGGCAGTGTCGCTCCCAGTGCCTGCTGGCAGCTTTTGTCATTTCTTCATCAAAACCAACAGGGAAAATTAAATTAAAGAGAAGAGTTTTTCTTAACAGTACTTACCGTCCTGCACCGTGTAGTTGCATGAGTAGCTGATAACTTACTAGCTGTTCCATAAGAGTTAGCCAGGAGACATCATGCGGAGAAGGGTTGCTCATGGGAGGAAAGGACACAGTGCTCCCACAGCATGTCCCAGCACTGCTAGGAGCCTTCATAGGTGCTTATGCATTGTCCCCAGTCTTCATACAGTTTGTAGAGGATGACACCATGGTCAAACTGCAGCCATAGGACCATCAACCACAGGATAGTATGTTCAGAGTTGCAAATTTAATTGTCTTGAGATTTCCTGCTTGCTTTTCCTGCAGAGAAAAAAAAATACAATATCAGACCTCTTAAAATGGGTATGACATTCACAATGTCATTGTAAATTAATGCAACGAAAAAAATTATTTTACATCAACATCTTACTAACTGAATTAGAGATTTAATACACAATTCTGAAGAAGAAATGCAAGTTTCACATATGTATATACACACACACACGCACATAAATACAGAATTTATGTATGTGTTGCATATATAGGTAAATGTGTAATCACAGGGGTCTCCCTCAGACCCTTCAAAGCATAATTAATTAATATTCATTCAAAATCAAATTTTTTTTGTGAGCTGAAAATCGAATTAATCGAAAAGAAAATATTATATTTTCCCATCAGTGTGTTGGAAGTTTCTGAACTGGGTGAAAAGATAAGGTACTCCCAAGAGGTATTGCTCCCAAGGTCGATGGAAAGAGTCTGTAGCAGGCTTACCTGTGCTTATGAAATAGAACTTCACAGCTGAAATACTGCTTTTAAAATTAATTTATTTGATTCCAGACTCAATCCTCCTCCCTTTCACTGGCAAGTTAATTTCACAGACACTTTTCTCATGATTGGGGATTACTCATGTGAGTAATAATTTGAAAACCCCCAAAGTGAGGTCATTCAGCTGTAATTGAAGATGATATGACCCCACCAGCGTGTCTCTGGTTATGCTATTGTATATATACTTTCATTAGTAATTTTTTCATGTGTATATGGGGAAACAAGCTGTGTAGGTAGAAGTGATTTAAATGATTGTAATTGCATATATATTAGGATTGTAGCAGTATATATATTTGTCATAGACAAAGCCTACAAATATATACTTCTCTAGAGTAGGCATTGGGTGTGCATATCATTTAATGGATTATGATTTTTGTAAATGAGGCAGTTTAGAAGGCCTGTTGCATGCCTGAAATGCTAGCTCAAGCCATGTGAGGTGTCTCTAAATGATGGAATATTTGTTAGTAGTGTCTTTGTATTACCTTATAATTTCATTTGTGATCTAAGTTTTTCCTAGGTGGTGCTTCTTGTGTCACTGAGAGATTTGCATCAAACTAAATATACCCCTTTTAGCAATCTCGTTCAACTGGTTTCACAGGCCACCACCTCATTGACTGGTTTAGGTTTAACCTTATTCTTATCTTTAACCACTGAGCTTTGGAAATGCTCCTAGACAAAACATTATTTATTGAGCCATATCAGTTGAGAATTTCTGTAAATCACTTTGATACCTGAATCCATATGAACCTAAACTGGATGTTTGGAGGGCTCCCGTTTAACATGTTAATGCTTTATCTGCGTATCGCATTATGTTGTACGGATCCATTACTGTAAGCCCCTGCATTATTCATTGAACAAGAGAATCTGGACATGGTAAAGACATATAAGGCTAACCAACAGCTTACAGTCATCTCTAATACACTCATAAAATTGTCATTCTTGATTTAAATGTTTTTTAAAGATTTCATCTGAGACATTTTATGTTTTCAACTGCCCATAGAAAATTAATTTCAAACACAATAAGTAAAGTAGACAAAGTAAAAAGTCCTGTTATCCAGTCTGATAAATTTCTTTTCCTTTAAGAACAAATATAGCAGACTAAAAAGAAATTTCTTCATACTGAAGATGAGTATACAGTTAGTAACTTCAAAAATTTAGCAAAACTTGAACACATACACACATACACACAGTGTCACTTCCAACTGCATTGCTAAATCCTGTGTATCAAATTGTTATATGCCCAACAGTGATTTTTTGAAATAGCTTGTTCTGGCCCTGTGCCATGCACTTCACTGAAGAGCTGCCTCTTGCAGCAGTTCAGCAGTAAATTGTGAAATGCATTTTGCCAGTAGAAGTATTTTTTTGTGTGTGTGTGAGAAATTACATTTGCTGTTTGACAAAATTAATTTCAGAACCTTACTCTTTAGCAGTTCTGCAACAGAATAACAGTCTTTACTCAGAGAGAAAGGTGTCAACCATTATAGCTTTGAAAGTACTTACGCAAGAAAGAAGCAGAATGGATATCTCTTTTTTTTTTTTTTTCATGACATGCACGTCACAGAGAGAACCAAGTCGCTTATCATTGCCCAGAGATGCCTGAGCCTCTGTGGCACAGCATCTGACAGTAAAGTTACTCTAACTGCTGCATCCATGTTGTGCCCTATCAAAATCTCTTTTTTATTCATGTGGTAATGATGAACACATACATACATGCATACATGGACACATGCACACAAACAAACTATTGAAAAAGAATTCTCTGAGAGAATAAGAGTAGCAGGAAAACATTTCACAAAATCTGTTTCCTTCTGAAGCATAGTTAGTGTCTTCCTTTTTTTTTATTATCTAACTTTATAGCAGGGCAATCAGACATCCTGTATAATTTCAAAATGGAAACTGTATGTGAGTTTTTCTAGCCTTTTTTTTGATTTTCTCCCCTAGTGCTTTTCCCTCATAGTTCTTATAGAACTGTTTTCATGAGTAGTTCACTGTTTAATATGATTTTTTAAATAATCGTGCAATTGGATTTTTTTGTTTTTGTTTAGTGCTGGCTACAGGGTGCTGAATCCCTGCTTTTACACTAGTGGTTTAGTTTTTAATTATGTATAATTCCAGTAAAATGCAGTGATTTAAAATTAAAAGTAAGGAGAAAACCCAAAGAAACAAAAATGCAAAAGCAGAACCAAAGGAAAATCAAACCCACAGCCAAGCAACTATGGAAATCTCAGTGCTAGCAATATGGTTGCTTTCTGTCCCACATTGGATAATCTTATCAGTATCTATTTAACTTAATATTTAGTACCAAATACAGCTTTCAACTAGATAGTCTTATTATCACAAAAATCAAACACTCAGCTCTATCCTCAGATCAGCACAGTGGATCTTTATAAATCTGGAATAAATGAGATGTTAGAATTGCTGCCAGCAGCTCTGGCAACAGAACTGTTGATCTGCCTAGATTCTCTTTGCTGAAAAAATTTCTTATCAGCAGATCCACATATCCTACATGGTGCGACTGCGTATCTGCAGATAAGAGGACAGAATGATTGAAAGTGGATGGATGGCATGAGCATAAATAGGTCATGAGTTACCAACTGCGGAGCTTGATCCTCAGCTCCAGGAGGGACGATTATAAATTTCAGAACTCCTCTAAGGATGAGGAGCACTTTAGGTAGAAGGGCTTGGTGTTAAGTCTTCGCCCTTCATTTGTCCAAAGTTGGAAGTGCATAAATCAGTCTGTACGAGCAGAGATGACTCTGAAATTTATAACTCTTATCTCTGTGACATTGATGGAAACTCTATTGGATCAAATGCATAGGTATTCTAATTATGAACCTCTGATATTCAGAAATTCCCTTAGGCCATCAATATCTCATATGCAATCATATTTTACAAGCTGCCGAATGATTGTCTGGTTATGCATGTGCTGACCAAGTGAAGGCCTCTTAGAGTCTACCAACCAGCTGCAGAAAGATGATCCTCTTTAAAGCAATAGAAGAATCAACACCTTTAACTTTGAGATAACATCAGTATGCGTTCACAAGCTTCTTAGGTCTTGTGAATAAATATTTGGTGATCTTGGGAAGGGGTGTTTAAGTATAGCCTTGTATGTTGTTTGTATTGAATGAAAACCACGTTTGGCAGAAAGGCATTATTTTTAACTCCTTAAATGCTATGCTAAAAGAGCATCTTCTGTTTATTAGAATCAGAAATAATGCAAAGGCCGATAGCCTTGTTATGAAATTTACACTCCCACCATCTTTTATTGACATGCATTTATATTCTGGTAGCAGCACACTTTCTTTCCTGTTTCTTTCTCATGCTATCTCCTTCTTTCTTAAATGCATGTGGCAGCTCAGGCTGAATCAGAATTTTTAGTTAGCTCTTCAGCTAAGAAGGAACCCTTTTTTAAGCTGGAGTTCATTCTGTTACATCTGTCATGTCAGGTGCACTGAGGACATGAAGTATCTTAAAGATACTATCAAAATAAAAAAAAAAGAAATAATGCTGATGTGCCGGAAGCTTTTATTTTTATTTAAATATTTCCCATATTATTTTTGCAGGTCAAATATTGCAGTACTGTGCAGAGGGAAGATAAAAGCAGGAAAGGGAAAGTGACTGTAAAATAAGTGGGGGAAAAACAGGATGAAAGTGAGTGAATGAGGTGTAGAGATAAACAATCACATTTCATTGAAACAGGAAATCAGAGTTTCCTAATGCTCACAGTTTTAACCAACTAAGCTGTTATTCATCTGAGAGGAAAACAGTCCACTTCCATGAGAGGGAGAGGTAGGGCAATTCACAACTTAGGAGGAGCTGGGAGGGAAGGAAAGGATCTCTGATGTTCCCTTACAGATTCCCACCCCTTTCTGGAGTGGGACTAGCACATGCAGAGTTATTGCTATCTCAGAGCGTGTTAGGTTTAGAACAGAACCGTTACTGGTTTGGTGAGTCTGGTTTGGTGAGTTTTGGTGTATTGTCTCTTAATTTTATTCTTTGTCCTCATTTTTGTGACCTTAGAAACTGTGCAAGTTAACCATAAAAAAACCCAAATGCAGAGTGAAGATAGGATGGATAAAGCAACTAGTAACTAGTGTCAGATTTTCCTCTCAGGCGTGGGTATAGACACAGAAAGTCCTTTTCATGTAGGTATATCAAAATGGAATAATGAATGCTATTTGTTATTTAAATAAATAATATAAATCCTGACCTCTTTTATGTCATTTGTTTTTCTCTTGCCATTAAACTTCTTATCTGAAAGTGTAGAGATCCATCACATAATGAAAAAAGACTGAATTAGGGGAACACTGGGGATAATACAGCAGGGACAAATAGCACTGAAGAGGGTCTTCATTATTCTTGGTTATAAGAAACATGCTGAAGGAAATGATCATCATGTACCACAGCATACAGAATTATGATTTTGCTTCTGTGTCATTAGCACATTCTTACTGTTCTGTTGATTAAATCACATTAAATCAAACATTGATCAAACTCTACATTATGGTCTGAACTTGCAATATGCTCTTTCCCCTTGCAGCTAGACACAAGGCAGAATTCACCACTGAATTCTAAAACCAGTGAGGGGACAAGAAGTGGTTCACACTGAGGGCTAAACTAGTGGCGGTCACAGAAACTCCCTGCATGTGGGTGCATATGGGATAGTTGGCATTTCTCTTCCCCCAGGCATAACAAATGCCTGTAATCATCATCAGCACCAAGTCTGGATATTTAATATGTAGGAAGGAGATCATTTATTGGAAGGTTATACTAAAGATGTGTGCCCTTGCTTTATCAGAGAAAGCGTGCAATTTTTTTTTATGATTGCAGCATTCACACAAGTGTTCAGGTCATAGTAATGTTTGGGACAATATTAAACTCTGCATATATGCTTACTTGAAGTTTTGCAGAAAGGCTAGTAAGGAAGCTGACTAAAATCCAATTACCATAATCGTAAAAGATAAGAAAAAAATCAGTGGTAAGATGGCAGTGTATGAGTTAACATGTTAGCCCTTCATTCTTTCAGATCAGGCTTCCTGTGAGTAATAGAACACAAGTCAGATTAATTTGGCTGGTCTCAGTCAAGCCTCTCATGGATATTTGCCCACACAGGAATAACTGCTGCATAGATTAGCTCTGTGAATAGTTCCAGGACAGGTGTGGGACTGAACTGCATTGGCAGAACTGCTCCAGAGGGCTTGTGTGTGATGCTTCAATCAGTGGTGCTGGTCTTCGTTTTCGGGAGCACTAAAATTCAGCCAAACATGGGTTTTAAATAATTGTTTTTAGGGAGTGGGAGAAAGCTCATATTTTGCCAGATTTCTAAGTCTTTCATTACACATTTAGAAATTGGAAGAAATTAAGTACAACTGAAAATTAAAATACTCTGAATTATTTCTTACTCACTAAGGATTTGTTCCTGAGCAGGAACAGTATTATAGGTTCTGACCCATCTTTCGTAACAGTCTAAGACAAATAACAAAAAAAGAGCAACATTTTTAAAGGTTAAGAGGGGACAGAATGACAGAGGGTTTCTGCTGCTGAATACAAAATCTTTCTGTTTCTATTTGATATCCAGACATAGTCTACACTGATCTATATGAAATGAAAGGTGGACTGGGGTAAACCCACCACTATTAACTGAGCCTCATTTTTCCAGTCCTTGTCAGAAGTGAAAAGATATATTAGGTGAGGAGGATGAACTGTTCTTTCACCTCCACATCCTCGTCTTCCTTTGTTCTTATAAAGCAGAACTGAGCCTAAGTCACACTGTAGAAGTCCTTGTGAAAAGCACATAGTCAGACTCTGCACTATTTTTCGATACATAAAGAGACAATGCAAACAAAGGACAGAAGGAAGAGTTAATAACAGCATCTGATGAAAGGAACACTGATGCACAAACACATTCAGAAACCTGCTTGATAGTAGATGTGTAGCACTCGTGTAAATAAGGGCTGGATCAGTTTACAGGAGCTGAATATCCACAAAAAAACAGATAACTTCTCTGTCAAGTGAGCCATGACTGTAGTCTTCCTTCTTTAGCAGTAAGGGGAAATTTCGGAGAGCTGACACTGTGACGTTTGTGCCTTAGCTGCCTCTGAATCAATAGAGGACCCTGCTCCAAGTCTTTCACACAAAGTAAATATTTTTTTCTTAATTTTTCTAGTGATGTGAGGAAATGCTTGGACATACAGTTGTCTAAGGTCAGGTTTACAGCACTGCTCTAGTTACTTCCTGCATAGTTTGGAGTTTTAGGTTCATATGTGGACGTGGTTATGTAATTTACCGACACATCTATTTATACTTCAGTTATGTCCATCACATAGCTATTGCTATACCCATTCTGACTAACATTTTCCATGAGATTTTTTATGCATTCCGCCTTTGCTGTATCTAATGAAGCCTGATTTTCACATGCATGTGACCATTTTTGGCGTGTAGTATGGCTCTAAAAAATTTACCTGCCTAACCCTCATCTCCTATGCCAGAGTATTACGGACATAACACTGTTATCAATATTCATCATAGGTCCCTTCTGATGGAAAAATACTCTGGTCTGGTCTGGTTCGGTTCTATTTTCTTTTTTCTTTTCTTTTCTTTTCTTTTCTTTTCTTTTCTTTTCTTTTCTTTTCTTTTCTTTTCTTTTCTTTTCTTTTCTTTTCTTTTCTTTTCTTTTCTTTTCTTTTCTTTTCTTTTCTTTTCTTTTCTTTTCTGTCCTTTCCTTTCCTGTCCTTTCCTTTCCTTTCCTTTCCTTTCCTTTCCTTTCCTTTCCTTTCCTTTCCTTTCCTTTCCTTTCCTTTCCTTTCCTTTCCTTTCCTTTCCTTTCCTTTCCTTTCCTTCTATAGACTTCTTGCACTTGCATTAAATTTCAAACTGGTGAGTTTCAGTGGGTTAAATAATTTCTCTTGCACTCTGCTGCAGGAATGGAGAGAATAATGACGGAAGTTCTGGATCAGTTTTCTAATTTTTTTATTTCAACTAAATAGTTGTTCATATTCTGATGATGGTGTTGTTTAAGAAAGAAAAGAACAGTATGAAGGAATTGCTTTAATATTATTGGAGATAATCTTGTCCTGTTGCTTGTGTATGAATGTTTTCCTCGGAATCTACAGTGTTGTCTTCAAATAGAAACAGGAATCAAAGTGTGTGTAGCTTTGTTAGCTGGTAACTGGTGGTATCTTTTGATATGTGATTTAGCTGCCTCTTTCCAGTGCAAATATCAGCAGTACTCTAGGGGCAGTAAATGTCTAAGAATAAAAATATCTGTTTGGTTAGTTGTTGTTTCCTTTATAGAAACCAGTATACTGTTTTGCAACCAGATATAAAACAATATGAATAATAATGGGCACATTTTGTTCTATTTTATTTGATCTTATATTCTGCTTATCACTGCAGTAGCCTTACACCAACCTGCAAAACTTCAGTGTAAGTTGTCATTAAAAAAGAATTCTGTGGTGTTGGATAATATCAAATAACTTTATTGCATGCAGAAAGTTATTAATACATAAGGTGAGACCTGGTCGGACAGAATTGCAAAGCTTTAAGTTCCCTTTTGAACATGAAATTCAGGGCAGTGGCTTGTACTCACAATTATTTATGAATGTGTGGATCATATTTGTAACTGCACTGACTTTGCACATGTGAACAATCTAGATAAGTAATTAGCAAAATGACACCAATTGTGCTGCGTATTTTAATCACAAATAACGGTTTTGCAAAAGTAACTCGCAATGGGTCCTTTTTTTAGAAATGTAATATACAGCATCTCTCACCCTTGCTCGATCTCTCTTTTCCTAACTACTATCTCAACCTCTAATGCCTAAAATCTTAAATAATTGAAACCTGGGTCTTGCCACCAAGATTAGAGGGTTGTACTTTCATGGTCCTATGATTCAATCTATTTTAACATCTCTTATCTGAGA
Source organism: Cuculus canorus (assembly GCF_017976375.1). Classification (NCBI taxonomy): domain Eukaryota; kingdom Metazoa; phylum Chordata; class Aves; order Cuculiformes; family Cuculidae; genus Cuculus; species Cuculus canorus. The sequence goes on from NC_071405.1 coordinate 21,214,343, forward strand.
GTGCTACTTTAGGAAGGAGTCTACAGGTTCACTGATATAGGTACAAAGCTGTCATTTTAGATTGTGTGGAAATTAAATTAGAGTCAGTCTGACAAGAAGCAAATCTCCCTTTACTCTAGTTCCTTTCTTCCAGGTAGTTATAAAAGTTGAATTTGTCAGTCCAGTGTACTGTTTGCTTTTGGGGGGATTTCCAGTAGAAATACTCTTCATATTATAAATCAGTATATGTGCTCTATAATTGCAGACAATCACATGGGAATCCTTATTTCTTTCTCTTATATGGAATTGCAAATACTGTGAACTAAATATTTCAATATCTTGTATTACTGGCCTGAAATATAGGAGGATCTTTCTCCATTTGAAGCAACAAGAAGCATCATCCATTATATTGTTAGATTTTTGAGTGAGAAAGATTTAATTTCAAAATATAATATGACTTAAAATATAAATCTGAGACAGTTTGAAATAAAAGCTCTTTCTGAATGCCAAATTTTATCATGCTGACCTTTTTTTTTTGTTTAATTGTAGCAGTATCATTTGCAAAGTCCACAAAACAACAGCAGTAAGTATAATAATAAAAGTGATAAAAATAGGTAGCAGATTGGCTGACATAAAATGAGAATTAAAGACCAATCTCCCTTGTTAAATGTTAGTATGAATTATTAAATGAAACAGTGGCAAAATATAGTCTGTCATAAACAGTTTCCTTTGAGGGACATGAGAGGATTTAAAATTTATTTCAAAGGAAAGCTTTTTTTGCCTGTCTTCAACATGTCAGTTTGCTTGAGTAGCACAACTCATCTCTGTACTAAAACTTCCCAAAGAAAGAATTTTTATTGGAACCATTTTTGTAATATGAGGTTTATCGAAACAATTTCTCATTTAAATCTTGAAATTTCCCTTCTCGAGTGTTTCCTGGAGAGAAAATTCTGTACTATTGTAGTGGACATGATTTCAGCGGGCTGAAAATATGGTATCCAGTTACTGATTTGATATTTAGCATATCTGACGATGCTAGAATATATACCATAATTTGAATGGACAGATCTGTTCCTCAGCTGATCTGTACTGACATAATTTTCTTGGCTTTAATTATCTCATCATTAGGTGTGTTATACTAGTTTAAGATTTGAAGCAAGGAATGAATGGCCAACTAGATTATCTGATCTCTAGATTAACTTTCCAGATGAGAAAATAATTAAAGAAAATATCATATATTAATGATTAGGCCATTCCTCTTAAATTTAACACAAAGCTATGAATTTGCTCTTTGACATTATGCTTAGAATTGGCTGAAAATTTTAGAAATATTTAAACAAATTTTGACTAAAACATTTTTATTTGGTGAAACAGGATATCTAAAGTCATGCAAAATTACTTATTTGCTTCCCCAAATAATATTTTAATGGGCATAACACCCAGAAATTTAATACCAGACCACGGTTATATGTAATTGAATAATTTGAATATAGATCATCTTTAAGGACTTCCATGTCTAATAGCACCAGAATAACCCAGAATAACCATGTGAGTTTCTGTTTAATATAAGTGAATAAAGTTCCCGGAATCAAAGACCTAGGTGTTGCTTTGGCCTTCAGCAAAATCCATAGACATAATTCCCACTGACATCAGAAGAGTGGGGTTACTCCTTCTGGCTACCGTTTCCATATTCCTTAGAGCTGATTAGGACTTGATTCAAGTACATCATTGGGTATTTGGTAATGCTTCTAATATGCTTGTGAGTTCTTCATGTTTTCTCTGTCATACAAAAAGGCATCCATCCAACAAAAGGTAACATATTAGCTTGTGATGTGATTGCCAGTTGTAACTGTACTGTAAAATCCTACAAGCCACCTGCAAAGGGGTATACTCCTTTTCTCACTGGTCAGTGATCGAACATGGCTGCTGAGGCAAGCATGCACCCCAAAGTCAGATAAAAAAATGTACAGACATTTGGAATCTAAGATAATATAACATATAAGTTCTGTGTATAATTCAACTCATTCTTGGATGTTAGAATCTGTCTGCAAAAACTAAGGAAATTCTGTAAATTTGTGCCAAAATTTATTTATTTTGCTGTTAGGACTACTTTTAACATTCAGGCTTGAATTCTTCACAGATCCTAGTGAACTGCCATTCTTAAAAGTTTTTTTAAACACTTTTAAAAGTTATTGAGAGATTCTGAGTATCCTTTGAGAAACTGAAAATTATGATGCTGTCTCAGCAGCAGGAATGCCATCTTCTTTTAGTCATTGTTTCAACTAAGCAGAACGTCATGATATTTTTCTAAGAGTATAATCTATTGCAGAGCTTCCAGGAAATTATGGAAACCTCATTTCTAGGCACAAACAAAATTAGTTTTGAAAAGCGCTTATGTATTAGTGTTGAAAATATGCCTGCAGTGACGAGGCTGTACAGCTGGCATAAGGACACTTTCTCGTCGTGCAAGATAAATTAATTAACTGAGTTTGGTCATTTGGAATAGCAGAAAGGAATGACCAGGCCTGAGTCTTACTATAGGCTTCATCTTCTTCTTTGACAAAGAATGCACTGACTGCAGCATCATTGTCTTCCATTGGAGCTGTGGGTGAATATCTTCCATTGGAGCTGTGGGTGAATAATTAAGAAATAGTGGGAACACTTGGCACTGAAATAACAGGAGTTCTATTGAACACTGGCATGGTTTTTGTCCAGACACCTATTCATAAGATCTATTATTTATATATTCCAGATCTTATATGGATAGGGCTAGTTTGCTAAACCCTTACAAATGTAAAAAATTTCATTCACTTCAGGAAACTGCATTCCAATAAGAGAAGTACTTATGTTGCAGCCAATAGTTAAAATTGTCTACTGTAGAAACCTCTGGAAAGGTACTGTGATCATTTATGTTATTGAATTCTGCATGTATCTGGTTCTCCCTTCTTTCCCTGGTCCTCTCTTAGTCCCATTGTGTGCCTCCTCAAGCTCCTCTTCTTTCCTGATGGACTTAAATGCAATAAATAATATTAAAATTTGCTGCAGCAGAAGTAATGCCTTACTGACAGGAACTGCTATGTTGCACACATAATAGGGAGGTATATTTTATACTTGGATACTTTAGGTGGCACTAATAACATCAATATTTATATTGCCATAAGCTTAGCTTGGACTAGAGCATGGTTTAGACAGTGTTATGTTTCCTGCAAGTATTCTTCCTGTCACATTCACTTCTGGCTTTTTGTAGGCAAGCGTACATCAGAACAAAGCAGTGTATATGGAGTTCCAGTATTTTTAATGTTATAGCTATAAAAATAATGACCTTTATGCAGCCGTCTGTGGCTCTATGCAATACCTTCAAACTCAGAAGTTCTTTGAGATTATTAATAGCAATAGCATTATGTCAGTAACTTGAGAACTGTAGCTGTCCAGATTGAATGTCACTGGTAAAGCTGCATTGGAAAATATGGCCATCTGTATTGGTTAAAAATATAATTATTAAATCAAAGACTCACTCCTTCGATTTCAAATATTTCCCAAACATTCTGAGCAAAATTCTGGAGAGTTACTATCATCAGAATATTACTAGGATTATCAAGATATTATTAAATATGTCTGCTAAACTTCCACTAATTTGTAAGTGTTGCTGCAAGAACTTTGAAAGAGACTTGGTACTTGCAAATTTTTGTGATAAGCCTATCAAGTATAGTAATAATAAGGAATAATGAATAAAAGTTATTTTAAACAAATACCTGAACAGCTTTGTTACCATGAAAAGAAGAAAGAATTCATTGCGCTGGACTAAAATACAATTGTTTCATTTACATTATTTCACAGTTTCCAAAGATTTAGGACAGAAAATATTATCATTGTTATCGGTATGACTTCCTTACAAATAAACAAAAGTTGTTAAAGCATTTCTATAATAGATCAAGTACAGAAGCAGCGTACGTTATCATCATGTTCTGTGGTGCAAATAGCCTGAAATGAGATCTGTCTATTTACAGAAATTTTACTTATAATTTACTGGATTCAATTTTGGTATTATACTGTCATTTTCATTCCCTGTAATAAGTTACTGCTATGCTGGAACTATTTAAAGGGATTAGAGTGTCGGGAAATTTTAAATCGTGCTACTTGCCTAAGCTTATATTATTGAAATAATGCATTATGAGCACTTTTGTGAAATCATGTGAAATTAAGTACATTAGTGGGCAAAAACTATCACAAGCATCACTGACAAAAGGGCCTTAAAAAGTTCAGTAACTGAAGAGTGACTTACCTCAATTGTGCTTTAGCAATTAGAGAAAGGAAAAACGTATTACAGAAACCAAAGTGAAATTCTGGATCTGCAGAAAATGTTGAGAATTTTACATTGGCTTCAAAAGGTTAAGATTTTACTCCTCAGTCCTATTCTTTCTAACTGTGCAGCTGACTCACTGAGCTTACCTGGTCAAGTCATTTAACCTTTAGTCTTTTCTGGTTAAAAATACTGACCTAGGTCAGAAAGTTTGTTCAGAAGTGTGTTGCTGAATCATCTACTGTCTGTAAAACACTCAAAAGTGGTAAAGTGAAAATACGATCTTATTATGAAATGTCCCATAAAACGGGACTTTTTCAAAACTGAAATCAACATCAAAAGAATTTCCTGTGTTCGGTTTTGTTGGTTTCTATTTCAAAGGAAAGATGCATTTTTCACAACACAAGTTGTTAATATCATGAGGAGACACTACACAAAAAATCAATACTTAGCTCAGATGGGAGATGTCCAAAAGTAGCTGATATCGTAATGCAAAAGTTATTAGGTAAACAAGGAAAAATCAAGTATTTTAAAGAGTCTTTTTCATTATATAACAACTAGGGTCTATATTACTGTACAAATAGACAAATACTGAGGTGATATTATTCTCCATAGTTAGAATCTATCCTGCTGAACTCAGTGCCACAAGTTATACATAAATTCAAAAGGCTATGATCAGGACAAGTATCAGCTATTTATATGGATAAGAGGACATTCTTAGAAAATAAAAATGTTTTATGGATATGAGGATATGTACCCTTTTAAGGGAGTGAATAAGATAGTTGTTAATCAGTCAGGGGCTAGGTGGAAGCTTAGAAACTTGTTTAAAAAGATGTGAACAATTAAAGTTTAGAATGTCTTTAGCATTTTTAGTCTTGAGGGCTTTCTGAAGCGTCTAATAATGGTCACTACTTTTGACTGGTCTGGACTGGCTTGTCCTTCTCCCTTCTGTGATGTATAGCATCAATATTTCAATACTTCAATATTTCCTAGGCAGGACTTGCCACTTACCGTATTGTTTAAAACATTATACTATCTTCTTTTTAATATATTTTTAGCACTAATCCTCTCATTCTGTCTAATATTATGTAGGCTTTTCAATATCTACTTACCAGGTTTAGTACCGATTAAAATGCATTTATCTGAGCTAGTAGTCTACATTACTGAGCTATATTTTATAGAGATTTTTCATGCATATATATGCACCAGCACAAGAATATTATCTATGCTGCATACATTTCTTATTAGAATTCTTAGCCTATGTAGTGTTTTCTGTTTCTCATTTGCTTTCATGAATCTTGAAGCTATTGTAATAAAACTGTAGCAATTTTTGCCACTATAGGATTAGTCTGTAACAATAGTAATGGTCTCGTAACTTATTATCATAGCACAACAGCAAAAAGATAGATTGTAATGATTTAATTTAGATGCACTCCTAGAAAATACCGCCGTAGACGAGAGTTTTTCATCCAGCAGAACTTGCGAGAGACCTGAGAGGGTTAGCATTTGGACACTTACCTTATGAGATCACAGTGTCATTTACTAGTGGAATGATGAAGCATTGAATAGTGCTTTAATCCCTATTGTAGTGAAACAGATGAAGACAGAGGAGTTTGTAACTCCTTCCAAGTAAATTAAATTGTCAGTGTCAGGGCTAGAACTCTGTTACTTAGTTTTCAGTGAGGATGACACTGAAGAATGCAAAGGCGGAGGTCTAAAAGAAATATTCATTTAAAAAATGATGTTCTTCTGTCTGAGAATGCAGCAAGAGCGAAGGACACACACATTTCACTCTGGAAATCTGGAAGATTTGCAACAGTGTCTCCTGAAGCATCCGTCATAGTTGGAAAATAGCTCACAAGGAGGAAGAAAAGGAAGAAGAAAAGGAAGAAGAAAAGCAGGCAGTGATCATCTTTATTATGGTGTCATCATTTGTCATAATCTAGGATTATCTGTGAAAAATGGGGTGGAATGCAATTTACATTAGCCAAAGATAGAGGGAGGAGTTATGCTATCTTGATAGCTGTATTTAACAAGACATCCAGATTTCTAGAAGAAAATTATAGCTTACCTTTTCTATCGGGACATCAAGAGAACATTTGACACAGTGAAATTTATCCTGAGGAAGAGACTTAGGAACTTGAGAGAGACATAGAAACAATTAGTTTTTAAGTCTAAAACAACTAAAAGGAAGAGAGTTAAAAAAGTGGTGCCATTTGTCTCCAGAGATATTAGTAGAATTTCTCTAACATTATCTTTGGGGCTGACAATTATTAACATTTTAATTTAGGAATTTGACGTATTAGAAATAAAATCAACCAATGACACAACTTTGAGATGAATTCTCATTAGAGTACTGTAATAATATATCAGAAGTCTCTGACAGTTCTAAGATGCAGAAATAACAGATTTATGATGAAATTCAGCAAAGCAAACAAAGGTGTTATGTACTGATGTATTTATATTGATAATTGACAAAAAGTATAATTTGCAGGCTGGCGAATGTATGGGAAGGGAGACTTGGACGTATGAGTCAGTTACAAAACTCTTTTATGATTTGGCCCTGACAGAGTGGAAAAGAGAAAGAAAGGAAGGAAAGAAGGAAAAGAGGGAGAGAAAGAATGAGAGAAGGAAAACATCTTAGGATGTATGAAGTGATTTGGAAAATCATAGACAGTATTAAAAAAAAAAGATGTTTCAATTGGAGCAGGTACAAAGATCAACTTCTCTGATAATTAGAGGAATGAAGAACCTATTTTACATGACAGGACTGAAATAGCTGGACTTAGCCTAGCAAAATAATAGCTGAGAAAATGTATGATTGCTTTCTATAAATAAATGGGGGCTGGGAGGAGGATGAGCTATTTTTGTCAAAGGACAAGGTTACTCAAGAACAAATAAATATAAACTAGCTATGAATGCATTTATTCTGAAAATTTATAAAAAGGATTTTAAGATGGACCTCAAATGAGATGAATGGGATTATATGACATGATTACTTATGATAGCAGAGAATTGGATTCACTGACCCAGGATGCCTCCTCTAGTTCTACAGCATGTGCTTTTACAAATTGTCATTGTGTGTTCAGACCAGAGAATCACCTATTTCTGTGATTAGTGGTTTCCTCTGCTGAGATCTTGTTCAACATTGTCTGAAGACCCTTCAGCTTTCATTTCCAGCAGTGATGAAGTCAGACAGACAGTTTTGGATTTGCTTTTTTTATGTATAAGGGAAATAATGCTACACTTCTGCATTTTCTAGTGAATTTTCAAGTTTTACTTCTTGTATTTTTGGCAGAAAAACAGATCAGAGTGGGTGATGGTAACAAAGTACATGAAAGAGAGGTGGTAGACTTTCTGAGCAGGAATTATGTATGAATAGGTATGAAAAACAACCAGTTTTACAGCTACTGTAGCCCTACTTCAAATACGAGCAGTAATTTATACACACGTTGCATTTTAATTTTTATATAAAAGGCATTAAGCGCTACTTTGATTTGACATTCAAGAAGTATTTTATTTTTACAGACATTTAGGAAATTCAAATACAGACCAGTAAATATTTCTTCTGTAGATTGTTTTTTCTTATGTTCCACTGATTCCACAGAATTTTCTTGATCTCTGAGTTCACTGAGCAGCTGGTGAGAGTGGTCTGATGCCTTAAAGTGCCACATCGGCTCAGGTGATTGAGGCGATCAAGGCACACCTATTCATCTCCTTGACTCAGATTTCTTTTTTGATGGATTCTGGAGACAGAATTCTCTTCAAGGGTAGGCATTCTTGATAATTTACCTAGAGCAAAACATGCAAGCTACAACTTTCACAACTATGTAGCAACAATATACAACTTCTCAACTATGTAAAACTATCCATTGAGCCTTGGGAGAATTAGCTGTATAATCTTTGGCCGTGATGTTGCAAGAACATGTTCGCCAAAAGAAAACTATATGCAACTGCTCAAACACTATACATAAAAAATCTCCTCTTTACTAGACAGAAAGTTTCTGTTTGCCTTTCATTTGATTTTGAAAAAGAAGTAAGGAAATGTTGGGAATGGGTGAATGATTTTCGAAAGTAGTAGTAGAAAGAATGGACTCTACGAAAAGCTAAAGAAATGCTAAACTTTCATTCATCCAATGTGAGCTGAGACGGCTGTTAGACATTATGGTAAATCAGTCAAAATGTTCAGAATTTCATCTCTTTCTTCCTGCTGATGATGTGCTGGATCTGACTACGGTATTTTTGGGCATGTTAGAAAAATATCAAAGGAGTGTAAGAGCAGGAATGCAGAAAAAATTCAGACTTGTGTGTTGCATTATGCCCCGTCAGTCACAGTGAATGTGGCCTGACACAGCATGGTATTTGTACCCGGATGGTTTTAAGGGCTTAAAATTCTCAAAAGGAATTTTTTTCCTGAGCTAAGTTATTAAGAATTTCATCTAAATAAGGAATGAAGGATGTGGCCCGTTAGAAACAGTGGTGTCCAGAGAGATTCCTAAGTCTCTGTCAATTTAAAGTGATGACAAGCAGTAGCAGCGTATTTATTGTATAGCAGTAACTATATTAATAGCCATCACATAACAGCTGAAAAACATTCCTTTTCTGTCTGGGCATGTCGCCTTGCTACATTAGCAAAGGTTCCAGAACAAAGGATGACAGGCTTTCATAGACAATCATGCTGTTAAAATAACATTCTCTCCTGTGCCATAGCTTCTAGCACTGGAACCTACCATGTCATCATAAATTGCTGACCTCAGCATAGTACAGCATTGATATTGTGTCTTTAACCCCTTTGATACCATTTCTCTGGATAAACCTGTATCAGATTTAGAAGGAAGGGAAAAAACTTTACAGGAAAATATACACATATACATGCACACACACACTTGCAGACAAATTTCAGAACATAGACTTCAGATCTTTAGAATTCTCATCACTTCTTCAAAGTGATGGCATTAACGGTGATAGTTCTTTACTTTTCATTTATAAGTGAAAAAGAAATTAGATCCCTTATATTTAAAGTGTCATTCTTCAGAAATTCCTGAAAAAGCCCATCTACATCAATGTATTAATTTCAGTAATAGCAGAGCTTAATGGGGAAGAGGGAGAAGCACTCTTTACATGTTTCAGTAGAGTTTTATTTTGGTGACTGTAACTCCTTTCCTTATATCAATCCTAAAACACAATTCTTCTGTCTTTATGCAACTTTTACGTCACATCTGGTACTGTGAAACACAGTCCTTTTCATTTTTTTGTAGCCATTTTGCTCTGCTAATTCTTGTTTTATAAAGAACTACATCTAACTATCGATGTGACTGAATGGAAAACAAGAAGACTGCTAGAATGGATGCAGAGTAATAAGCCATCATTTCTTGGTTTGCAAGCAGGCCAACATTTCTTGGTTTGCAGTGTCAATTTACAAGTTATGCATAAATGTGTAACTTCACTGCAGCTGAAAGGGGAGTGAAGGACAAGTTGTGGTTATTAAATTGAATGACTATAGAAGGGTCTTGCACGTGTTTTGAAAACAGGCAACACAGATAATCTATCACCCAAATGTTGACCAAATTGTTTCTTAATCTAGTATCACAATGCTGAACACTACTCAGAGAACATTCTCTTTGATGTTAAATATTGGAATTTAATTCTTCCTGTTCAACTCCTTAAGAAGCTAGCCTTTTTTCTATAGTATCATGTAAATAACTCTTTCATTCATTTCATCTTTGACCTGCATAAGTACCCTGCTCTGTAGAAGAGCTCTTCCACCTCTAAAAAGTACTTTCTCGTACCATAATACTGGAGATCCCCAGTCACAGTGGGTCAGACTGCTTTGAATTCACCTTCTCTTCTGCCTTTCAGATGTCTTTTTCATTTAATATCAGTACTTTTGCACACACATACATGCATGGAAATGATACGTTCTGAAGTTTGTTTGCCTATACTTAAAGTCAAAGGTGATAAAAGAGTGATTACTAGATTTTCTGTTCCTGTCACCCATTCACTGGCAGAAATTCTATTAGATTCAATTTAGCCGAAAAGTATTCTTGACGTAATTCCATTAAATCTTGTTTTCTGTTTACATCAAATTCTACTCTTATGTAGGGGATCTGATTTGATATGGAGTTTAACTTATAAGATGTGGGATAAGAGAACAGAAGTTATTATAAGATACAATAGCTTAGATTGCCAAGAGTGACATAGTCACCCCTGAATGTGTCTCATTTTCTTTCAATGCACATACAGTGTGAAGAGACAGAGGAAAAGTGAAAGAATGAACTTTTATGCTAGAAAATTGTATTTACTATGCAGCCAGCTATAACAAGTGCTCATCTGGTTTACAATATTATTTTTAGTTTTGTTTGTTTGGAAAAGCACGGAGTTGTTCATATTTGTCTTCTTCCTAGTTTCCTTTGCTAAAACAAAGACAGATAAATTTCTTTCCAAGAATTTGGCATCTTTCTTTACCACTAATAAAACACAGTATACAGAAGTAAAGTAGATTCAACCTTGGAAAATAATAACTGTATCTTCCATTCTGCACCATCGTGAAGGCATATGCCACTATTTCTAGAGGTGATGATAGGCTACTGAGCTTCCTAAGCTGCTTAGACTTCTGTCACTCCTTTTCACACCTGATCTTTTTTTACCTTTTCAGGACCCTGTTGGAATCCAAGAACTGCATTCCTTTGCAAACTACGAACTTCTACAGTCCTTTTGCTGTCCCCTGTTGCTATTCCAGTTAAATTTCTGCTGATTTTTTTTTCTTTCAATGTTTGTTAGGTCTTGCTTAACTCTCTTTTCAGTTCTTCCCTAAATTATAAAGGGTAAAATGGCTTAGGGATTTAGCTGAAGGCTCCCATTAATGTTAGTGGACATTGCATATAAATCTGTGTGGAGCTCAGAGAAATCATTCCCCTCTTTTTTTTTTTTTTTTTTGTGAAGGGTGCTATGAATGTGATTAATTTATCTTTGATACTATATTAAGAAAGACAAGAATAAAGATATTTAAAAGGCTTCTTATTTTAATACAGAGTAGAAAATATATTGATGCCTATACATTGTTCTGTATTTACCTATCTTGTCATTTTAGTGAGAAGAAAAGGTTTATTTTCACCATTTTCAATGATTAATTGTTGTAGTGCTGTTTTGTTAGACTCAAAGCCTTGAAGAATGAAAGTCTCAGATTATTCATAGAAGAAATATACCATAAGAACTATGAAAGCGCCAGCATGCTTTTATCCCCCTTTCACACATATATGTTGTCTCACTATATCCCTCAACTTAGCCCAGAGGGACCTTTCAGTGAATAAGTGGATAATTTCATCTCCATGCTGATTCACTTTTTTTTTTGCCTCACAAGGGGACGGTTATTGCAAATGGGAACTGTGTTTTTTGCTGTGCATACCTGCCCAGTGATAACTGTGTTGGAATATACTTATTTCATGCAGAACTTTATAAGCTGGCAACAGTTGTTGGATCCAGCTGAGACTGATTTGAAATAACATGCCAAAGTTTGAGGGATCTTCTATCTTCAAGTTTTTCAGCCAAATATCTCCTCATAATGTATTAATCTAATACCGTGTGTAAGATCTGTGTTCTTTTTGGGACAGTATTTCCAATCTAAACTTTGATAGGCTGAAACTAGGAGTAGGTCATGCAGAAACTATTACAGATCTGTCTGACTTTGATGTGAAAGCTAGAGCTAATTGCTTTTGACCCCTACTTCTTTGGGGCAAATCTGCACTCATCTAGCTCCAAAACGTGATAATTTTCTACTTGTCCCTCCAAAAATTTTGTAAAAATAAGAACTATACTGAATTTTATAATTTTAGTATATATTTTATGCTTTAATAGTAATGACAAATGGAACTGTTGAGAATTTCCAAAGCATGTCACTTCAGCTTTAACAAAATATTTTTTCCCAGACATTTAAGTTAATTAATGCTAGTTTGCCTCTCATTTGTAATGGTGACACCTGCACCTGGCTACCTGAACATGGCTATAGCACCTTCTTGCCCAAATACGTGCCCATAAGGAAGACTGAATCCATTTCTGTGTACATTCAGATCCACCTTTTCTCCCTTCCTGGTTCCAGAGAGCCAGGGTGGGATATGGAAACCTGGCCAAAAGGAGGAGCAGTAACCGATTGCCTGTGTGAAAAGGTGTGAGACTGGTTGGAATCAATCCATCTGAAGTCATCTGGTCCCAGATCAGCAGTAGGAAGATGCTGGTTTATATGAGCAATCAGAATATCGGTCATAGAATTATAGAATGGTCTGGGTTGAAAGGGACTTTAAAAATCATCTAGATCCAACCACCCTGCCATGGACAGGGACACCTCCCACTAGACCAGACTGCTCAAGGCCCCATCCAGCCTGGCCTTGAACACCTACAGGGATGAGGTATCCACAGCTTCCCTGGGCAACCTGTTCCAGTGCCTCACCACCCTCATGGTGAAGAACTTCTTCCTGGGGTCTAATCTAAATCTTTCCCTTCCAACGTAAAGCCATTCTACCTATCTATTCTATCTATTCTATTCTATTACTATATGCCCTTGAAAAAAGTCCCTCCCCAGCTTTCTTGTAGGCCCCTTGGAGGTACTGGAAGGCTGCTCAAAGGTGTCCCCAGAGCCTTCTCTTCCCCAGGCTTAACACTCCCAACTCTCTCAGCCTGCCCTCATAGCAGAGGTGCTCCAGACCTCTGATCATATTCCTCGCCCTCCTCTGACCCATTCCAACCATATCTTTCTTATGTTGGGAATTCCAGAACGGGACAGAGGATTCCATGTGTGTTCTCATGAGAGAGGGGGGAATCATCTTCTTCAACCTGCTGGCTATCCTTCTTTTGATGCAGCCCAGGATACAGTTGGCCTTCTGGGCTGAGAACGCACATTGCTGGATCATGTTGAACTTCTCATCAATCAGCGCCCCAAGTCCTTCTCTGCAGGGCTGCTCTCAATCACATCATCTCCCATCCTGTATTGAACCCGTGGATTGCCCTGACCCAAGTGTAGGACCTTGCACTAGGCCTTGCTGAACCTCACCTTCTTCTGGTGTGACAACTGCACCACTCAGCTTGGTGTCATCTGCAAACTTGCTGAGGGTGCAGTGGATTTTGCTGTCTATATAATCAATAAAAATATTAAACAGTACTGGTGCCTGTACGGCCCCCTGAGAGACACCACTTGTCACAGATCTCCATCTAGAATTTGAGCTGTTGACCAAGCAGCTGAGCAGTTTTTAAATTCAATTTACAGTTAAACATTTAATGAAAGCAATACAGTAAAAATCTTTTCAGTGTCATTGACTGAGGATTTTCAACCAGAAAATGTGCACTGCTGAAAAATAAATACCAGTTGAGTACTAAGCATCTGAAATCCGATTAGATATCAGGCTACTTGTGGTTGCTCAGAGTCTCCAAAATGCAATTCTTCAGTTTTCTGTTTAAACTAGTTTGTCTGTTGTATTTATCTACCCTACAGAAGATTTTGGTGACTTGTTTATGTTTACAACATATTTTTAAATGTAAAAGGGCATGTAAATCATGTGTTGCTGTGATGCATGTCCTTCTAACAGCGCTTTGCCTGAAAATCTTCATGATCTCACTTAGGACTTGACTGCCATACATCTAAGTTTTATTATTTTTCGACAGTCCTTCATGAGATTAAAATCTTATTTCCTTGTATAACCACAGTCTTTAAATGGTAGGAATAATGATTTGGCATTTAGAAAACACTCCGATATTAACATTGTTATTATGATGTGATTTGAAGCAGGGGACTTTGTTAAAATATTCGAACAGTTGCTTTTTGGAATGTAGTCCTAGTATTAGTTGCCTTTAAATTTTTGTTAAATAGAATTAGACATTTTTATTTTTTCGTGTCTTATTCTTCACATCTGGATTTTGACTACATAATTATAGTGGGAACTAATTGCAATTTCTATATTTAGGTTGGCTAGCAATTCCTTTACAAAGGATTACTGTGAGCTCTTTCAGCAGAAACTTTCACGTGTCTCTTATTTACAGAAGACATAGAATCATAGAATACTTAGGGTTGGAAGGGACCTTAAAGATCATCTAGTTCCAACTCCCGTGCCATGGGCAGGGACATCCAACTAAATCAGGCTGCCCAAGCCCGATTCTCTATTATTCTGGTATTAGACAAGAAATAGCCCCATGGCTTTGTCCCAAACAATTCAATTTCTCGTTTGCTTGTAATGCAAAGCATTAAACATTGTAATTTCCATTCTTTAGCTTGTGAGTCTATAATCAGTATTCTTAGCCTAAGTACAGGCTACACCTTGTCCAATCTATCAGAAGGTGCTGGTAATGTTCTGAGTATATACTTCATTTTTGACAGTGGCCACAAATAGTTGGGGTGGGGATGAAGGCGAGAGTTTTCACATATATACATATATTTTATATATATACACACACACACACGCACATATTTTATATATATATATAAATATACACACACATTTTTTATATATATATATATCTCCTTCCTTCCTCATTAGTCTAAGGGGAGGCATGTGTGTTGAACAGCCCATCACTGAGACTGACGACATACTTGAGTCCTCCACATAGACTCCCATGTCTGATATATGGCCCAGTTCTGTTCTCTTGAAACTGTCAGTGGAACAAGTGAGATAGGAGCTCCTGTACAGCTCTAACAATGGAACAGCTCGAGTCTCAGTAGCCAAAAGGTGAGAGTAAGTCTCACTCGGTAAGATTCATGGGCAAGGAAGAAGCTTTCAGTAGTGCATTGTTCATCCTGGGGAACTAAGATGAACCAGAGCCCAGCTACCCCTTCACTAGACCCATCACCTGTTTCTAAGGGAAAAAACATAGTGAGGAAAAAGAAAGCTTCTTCATCATTGTCCATGGGGAAACAGTCTGCAAGATTAATTTATAGACACCAGTGTTGCATCTTCTGAGCAGTTCTTCATATGCAGAACACTAAATACAACAATTTTTAATGCATATATTGCTTACTTAAAAAGAAATGTTCAGAACATGTCTTGGAAGTCCAGCTTTCCACCGGGAGAACAAAACAGAATAATAAGTAGCATTGCTTATTTCGAGTTGACAATTCCATCACTAGCCTGGCCACAAAAAAATGGGTTACCCTGAGGGTCAGATGGGCCAGAGCCAACCACTTACCAGAGGCAACCACTTGGCATCTGCTTAAAATTGCTCTCAGATGGCAAATGGCTGTGCAGAGGCTGCTACCAGCCAGAAGGGTTTACAGTAATCTTAAGTGCCTCTACATTTTGCAAGTACCAGAGCTACCTTAAAGCAACAGAGCAGGCATTATTGTAAAGCAAGAATCATCTAAGCGTATACCTTCTGAGAAACTGGGATTTACAAACCCTTTGTGGCAGCATTGTATGCCTGGTATTTTCAGTAAAGATGTGAGCAGAATACTGATTCTGCAGTAGTATCAACATTACTGGTAGAAAAAAATGTTAGAAGGCCTTGCAATCATTCCATATTTAGTTCATATCCTTTGCTTTATTTACTATCATATGCTACAAGCCAGAAAACACATTTGAAAGCCCGGTTTAAGATGAAAAGTCAAACCAATACTGGCAGTAGGAATAAGGTAAAATTCAGAAGTAAGAGTAACTGCTTAGTTGTGAATTTATTAAAGTGAACTCTGATGTGAGCAGAGGAAATGAAACATTACCCATGCTAGGTAGGACAACAAATAGCGCCCTCTCCTTAAATACAGCTGTGAGTGAGAAAATACTTTTAAACCCAAAACCTGACAATGGGTTTAATTCAAAGTATGTTTTTCAGTCATGAATTTAACAGACTGTGTTGCTACTAGGAACACAACAGAACAGTGCCAGGGAAAGGAGGGTAAGGTGCATTCATTCCTTTTCCACTTGCAAGTGTTGTCCAGTGGCCAGTAAAGGAAAATGCCCCAAATCATGAATTATTCATCAAGGTGGGTGGGCAAATATCTTTTCCTTTCCCATAAGAGACCATCAAAGCCCTGAAATAAACATGGTGTGATCACGAAATTTATTTAATCTCTTTGAACCCTTGGAGGTAGTAACATACTGGATAATCCAGGACTTTTATCACAAGTTTGTTGTTTATAGCTAGAATTAATCTGTTATGGTTTGAGGCCTTATTGATTCACAATTCTCTGTTTTACATTTTTTTGCAGTGGTCCCAATCACGGTTATTTAGGGAAGTCTACTTGTAGATGTTTTACTTGTAACTATATGAGATGTTTCATGATATGCTCTTTCTATACTTTTTGAGACTTCATCCACTTTTTTCTTCCTGATTCCTGAACTCCCCTAATGTAATCTTTTCCCAATAAGTTATCACATGCCAATGTTTAATAGTGACTTTAATAATTTATTTATTCAACTTATTACAATTAAATATATTCAGTTATGTAGTGCCTACTTCCTGGATATCCAGTATTCTTTCTTTTGCACCTAGCATCCCCAAACCCAGACATTTAACTAAAAAAAGCATTTGAAACAAGCTTTTTATTAAAATCAGTAGATCAAGAGATTCTTTGCCCATTCAGCTCTCAGCAGGGGGGGATCTGCTGGATAATATAGTTAGAGCTGAAATCAAGTTAAATCAAGCCAATTAATGAATTGGCTGCATTTCATGTCTAGGGTTTAAGGGGTTTCTAATGTTGATTGCTTTCTTAATTATCTATTCACTGTTTTTCTGTTGGACTGGTGCTTCACTACATAATGTTGATGCTATTTTTGAGAGATGAAAAGTCATTTAGCAGAGAAGTACATTTACTGTAAGTGCTAAATGTTCTTATTATCTGCTGTGGGCAAAGCCTGGACATCCTTAAATCCATTTATTTATCAGAGAAGACCTCTTGCAACAAAAATGGTTTTATTTTCTATGTTTTTTTTTTTATTGATGCCATTTTGGTAAAATATCAACAAGCTAAAAGAAGCAAAAACTTCAGTTCACTAATCTAAAGGGAACTTAGTTGGAGCTGCTGGAGACTCAATTGCTTTGATATTTAAGAGGGAGATTAAAAACCCTTAGAAACTCTGTTTTGAACAATTAAGAATGAAAGAAGTATTCAGTTTCCAACCAAATATAGTTCTTTCAAAAATTCAGTTACCATTTAATTAATGTAAGTCACAGAAGGAAGAAAGAATATCAGCCAGAAGCCAATCCATCCTTGCTGAAATCCTGAAACCTCCTGGAGTGGGCTGTTCTTCACCTTGGGGAGTGGGAAATGAGGGAGGAAGACTGTAGACTAAAAACCTAGAAAAGAGTAAGAGAAAGAAGTTACGGAAGTACAGACGTGTGTTTGTATTTATGTCTGTTTATTTCTGTGTATGTAACTTAGTTTAACCTACTTTCTTTTTACAGAATAGGGGAAGGAATATCTGGTACATGGTTCCATTTGGGATCTTACTTGGTATTTCTCTAGTACCTACGGTATCTTCATTAAGAATGGGCAGGAGTAGGAGGGAAGAAGAAGTGCTTTAGAAAATTTAACTAACAATAACTAAAATCACATTGGTTTTGCAAAAGGAGGTGAGGATAAAAGTAAAAGGAACAGGGCCTGGAACAAATTTAAATCTTGGCTGATGATGATCAATGAAGCTGCTGTAACTTGCAGTGGTGTTTTTATCTTTACTTCAAATTAAAACAAACAGTGGCTACTAGATTTTCCACAGTGTATGACGGTGCATTGCATCACTGCAGTAGGTGAAACTTTGGCATAAATTTTCAATTTGTAAATTGAATTAGTCACTTAAATATCGTATGGAACTGGTGGAGCTCATTATCTTGTTTGTTACTTATGTCTTAAAAAAATCCCTTGCTGCAGCAATAATTGTGTGCCTGAATCAACTGACTTTATGTAAAACAAAGTTTCAGATACTTTCTTCAAATTATTGCCATTACACTTAATGTCATTCAGAACAGTCCCAAGAAACTTGGAGAAAATTGCCTTTTTGTTTTTTTGCCTAACGTCCTGAAAACACTGTCTCACAGTCTTATGTCCTTGTCATTCCAGAAAGCATTAACTGTGTTTTTCTAGTGACCTGCCTTTGTTAGCAATATAACTATTGCATAAGCTGAAGAGCTTTATATCCTGAATTATAAAGTGCAATAAAGAAATCAAGTAATGTGATTGGCATTCCATGCAGTTAAAAGAATATACCACTATTGGTGGTGCTGTTGGGTCCAGTCCTTCAGGCTTATTGGCTTCAGTAACTCTGCCTACTCATGTGCATAAAAATTCTTTTAAGATCACATCCAAGGTTAAATAATGGGAACTTGAAAATGGGAAACTTTTAAAACTATTTCTGGAAATAAAACAAAAGGCCAACTGAAACTAATGGGAAAATTTCCAGTGACTTCAAAGGCAGTAAAATACAATCAGAGCCATGAAGCTTTGTACATGTGAAAGGAATCTGTGACTATGATTTTGTACTAGTTTCTTAAAATTGTACTTTCATTACAGACCACCTTCTTTTACCAATTTTAATCATTTCTAGGTTCTCTTGAAATAAAGCATGTAGTCTTGCAGCCTAGTACAAATAAACGTATCTCCTCTTCAAAAATATAAAATATGAGAAGTAATGTATTATAGAACTTGAATATTTAAAATTAAGCCATAAAGTAACTATCATTCATAGTAAAGTCTGTTTTGTGTTCTACTAATAAGATCAATCCTATTTTTTTTGAGAAAGCACACAGGACTAGATGTTATTCTAACATATTAGTGTACAATATTGGAAAGAAGGTCAAAATAGGGACTTTTTTGGTTTAGTTTTTTTTTTTTAAGAGAAGAATAGTGTTCAGATTCTCAAATTTCATTACCAGATTGTGGCATCAGTATTAAAAAATAATTATTTCTCCACAAATCTTAGATATGTTTAGAATCAAACCTTTAAAAGGTGCTAAGAATTATGCAGCTGCTTTTTTTAAAACATTTCTTAAAATGCCCGTGTAATCCCTTAGTCATACTTTGGTTTGAAATGTCAAAATATTGTAAAGTATGTTCTCTGCCAGAGAAGCAAATAAAATGGCTTGTTTTCATCCAGAGAATTTGGCCTTGGAAGCAGAAATTCCTGAAAACTGGAGAGATACATTTGCATTTCTTTTTTCTTGGTATTTGGGCACATTTGCATGAGTTTTGAGAAGGCTTTGAAAAGTGAATTGTAAGCTGTTGTGTTGAGCTTGTCTTACATATCTTTCTGTGAACATTTCCACCAGAAGATCAATCATTGGAATTAGGAGCACTGAATATGAAACCAGAAGCTCTCCATATAACTAATGTGACCAACTGCAAATAATGACACTTCCAATAGTAATCCATGTCATTGCTGTGATTTACAAAATATTTACTGTAGAATTCCAAATAATTAATATATTTTTTAAAAAAACATGATATTTGAATCAGGAGCACTCCAGGAACAGAGGAAGAGGTGATATTTTCAGTTAGCTATTGCATTTTGTTATCTTGATCTGAAGACTAAGATGATTTCCTCAATCCTGTGTCAATAGGAGTGCAAAGGTTATTTATTTTGGCACAAAATAGTCACATGATATTGTTGAATGAAGAAACTGGGATAATCTGCCTACATGGAGTGTCCTGATTTACCAACATGAGGTGTATTTTTTGCTTGTAAAGTAAAACAACTGCCGTGAGTTTTACAATGTCTCATTCTGGCTACAACGTGGATACCATAAAATCTGGGCACTTTAATTCATATGGGTCTCCACAGTCCAGGTTTATACTTGCTTTCTACAGTGCATAGTTGACACAGCATGTGCAGCCATTCTTTCTGTCTTTGGGTCCACAATGCCATTCAAAAACCACAAAGACAAATTGTATCTGTAATTCAGAAAAGGCCGACTTGCAACTTCAGCTTTTAAAAGGACTTTTGTCATCCACTGTCAGAGAAACAAGGTAAAACCAGCATGGTCACTTTAATACTTGGTACTTAAAACAAAGATGGATTTGAATAGTTGCTGTGGCTTTCTGCAGTCCGTGTTTGTGCTGTTCTGTCACACAGCACAACAGTTTCCAAGCTGTCTTAATCACAGCATCAGGGGAAGCTGTGTACTTGTTTTCTTGTAACCTTGTAAATCATACTGTCCATTTACATGCTTTCAATAAACAAAAGAATTTCTGCAAGTGCTTTCATTAAATTGAGTTCCCCACTGTGACACTACAGTTCTTCCCTATACTTGCATTGAATGACTCTGTCTGAGGTTGGTAGAAAAGGCTGAAGGGAAAAATACCAAACCAAAATAACAAAACTGGAACAGTGAAACATCAGGCCACGATGGGCCACATCTTCAAAGCTGGATGTCTAAGCAGAGAGAACATGTGGTTTCATTGATTGAATGCAGACTAGGAGACTGAAACTTGTAACTTTTAATTTTACTTGTGCTTGTGTCTCATTTTGCAACCCTTAAGCAACTTTATTTAACCCTGAGGAAGATCTGGCATTGCCTTTTTTAGAGTCACAACAAATCCCAAAGGCCAAGGGAAATTTAAGACACGCTTTGAGTTGTCCTCATTTGTGGCTGCTCCAAGGGTGCAAGAAGGCCTCCTGAAGGCAGTTCAGAATAACCTCCCTGTATAGTACACTTACATAACATCCAAAGCCCTCAGCCTTACTCCTTTACATCCCATGTACTGGGTCTTATCCTGCATTTCTTGGAAAAGCCTGACCTGCTTTTGATACTGACTGTGCCAGAGCAGTTTCCTCTGAGGACACTAAAGGATTTCTGTAGTTCCTCTGTTCTGCCACAGTGCTGTGTGCAGTCCACAGCTGAACCCAAACCACACAGCCGCAGCATCTCAATTTCTCAATCTAAACTGAAAAATAAGACTTCTTTTGGAATTCCATGAGAAGGATAATAATGCTTGTCATACCAAGATTTTGCAATGGATTGTTAGCTAGCCCTGGGAACAAAAGCAGCTGAAGCACAAGGTCTTATCTTCCAGGAGAAAATGGGAAGAGCCATGAAAGGATTCACAGTAGGAAGAACAAACTGTACATCAGCTCCTAGCTAATGTATTACCTTTGAATGACAGGGCTGCCTTCGATAGCAGGGATCTGACTTCATGACTCAGGAGGTCAGACCCAGACCCACATTCCCATAACACACAAATAAACCAGGGAATTAGCTCTTCTCCTGCTGGCAACCATCTGGTCAGAAAGATGGTCAATGTTGTCATTTCAGGGCAGAGCTCTCAAATCCCAAACTGACACACGTAAATGAGTGCTGAGGTGAATATAATAAATGATATCTTGTATTGCCAAAAAAATACCTTCACAAAACTAGCACGTGAGTATACAAGGCCTGGCTTTTTGAGTCCTTAGTTTGAAGATGGAAATCCAAAATCTGACAAGTTTTTAAAAAAAGGTATCAGAAAATTGCCTTTGTTTCTGTCATTGTGTTGGCTCAATGAAGCCTGTGGTACTGCTACAGACCCTGGTTTTTCATCTATTGAACACAAGCCAGCAATGGACACTTTATCTTGTTTATTTTTATCATCTTTGTAGTGAGATATCTGGGACAGCTTACCCATACAGCTTGTTGGAGAATTCTGGTTTTAGGTGCTTGGCTTCATTTTACGTTCTATTCTTCTCAGGGAAGATAGAGTTGTCATTAGTTGTCAAGTGGGCAGTCAGGTGGGATAATTGCATTAATCAGTCATATTTACTTAATGCTTGCATAGATTTTAAGGAACACATCCATTGCTTTTATGCCTGATTATAGGTTCTGACTTGCAAACTTGCCAGTTCTGATTTTGTCGTGAATCTTGAGATACCTGGTATTTCCTTTATGGCTTCTCCCGAAACCTGTGCGTCTGGAAGAACTCGAGCTTTTCTTCCCCAATATTCAAGACTTTCTGATTATAGGGATGTGAATAGTGCCTGTGAATTTGAGTGCTAATGACTGTCCAGGCCGCCACATTTCTTAGAAAAATTCATTATCTCAGCAGTTAAACAACACCAGTTAGAGCTTTTCTGGGTACAGGGGGTGTTCTACTCGGCATGCATTAGGAGGATAGTCTCATTTTCAATCGTATTTTCATCTACTGCTTCCAACAGTAAGATGGTTTTCACCCAAAGAGCTTGTCAGAGAATAAACAGTGTCTACAAAGAAGAAAGTCTGAAGAGCAGAGTTTTTTCTATCAGCGGTGTGACACTAGTCTCTTCAAGCATCCCTTTTGAGATGCCTGACTGCTTCTGGCTCAGTAATTAATTGAAGTTTTGGTGCTGAAGTCAGGAAAAAGACGTATGACTGTCTTACATGAAATTGCTTCCTCTTCGCACCATTTCAAAATCTACTTCTAAGGAATAGCCTTAAGTTGCCACCTCATTTTTCACCATGCTCATCACCCATTCTAATGACTGATGGCTGGACACTGCTGACCTAATCTGGATTAGAAAAGGCAATTACAAGGTGAATAATGTTGTACACATTGACAAGTATGACTATGCTCAACAGATCACAGGATATAATTATCCTTTAGCAATGAAGCAGTCCTTGAACCTTCATGGCTATGTTAACACTGTAAGATCATATTCACTGTGTCCTGCAGTAGGTGATGCAAAAGCTGAGATGATTATCTCAGAGACTGCAAGTACAGCATGGGAAGCAAACTCATTTGTGATCACGAATTTGTAACTGCATTTCTTAGACAAGGAGAAAATAAGCAAGCCTTGTTTGTTGTTACCAAGCATTTGCTGACTGCCAGTACCGCAGCTGTCAAAGGGTCATCTCTGGAATTTCTTTTATTTACTTTAACAATTTAAATCAGTGGAAAAATAGTGTTTAGCTTTAAAAATGTCATTAGTATTACTTAGGTTAACAGTGGCAGAGAGGAGTAGAAATTTCTCCTTCCAGAAGGGAAGAAGAATTGATCAGGATGAGTGCTGAGGTATTACTAGTGATGATGGAATGAAATTGAGTGCAGGATCAGAAGCAGCAAGGGTGTGGCTATCTTCTGCTTTTCTTTTTATCACTATATTCTGAAAGTTTATTTGTCAAAAATAGGAAATAAAAAAGAGCTAACATTTTTTTCTAAAGTATCTTTACATTGAAGCACAATGCGATTTATGGATTCTGTAGGTTAATGAAAGATGAGGCTCTTTCGAAGTATCTTATCTCGAAGGAGGTGAAGCGAGCTAGTGAGCAAGTCCTTCTTACAAAGGACTCTGACAGTCTTTGCAGCAGTCAAAAAGGAAAAGACATAACCTAGCAAGTTCACAGACTTTATCTAAACTTTATGAAGCAGGTGGTCTAATGACCTCTTTTACCAAAGTCTGGGCAGGAAACTGAGAGGAAATATCCCATCTTTATCATACAAAGGATACAAATGTAGTTGAAAAAAGAATTTAATGATGTTTCTGCAAGGCTTAGAGAAATAAAAATTACAGATATGTTCAAACTGAAACCCTAGATTCAAAACAGTCTGAGATTCAAGGCAGTGCAATTCCATATGCAGACATTGTGGCTTGGGTTTTTCTCTACAGGAAAGGTTCAGAGGTCATTGAAGAGATGAGTCCAAAACATGATGATATGTTTCAATTCCTTCTGTGGTGACTACTTCACTGTAAAAGTTTCCAGTCCTCTAAAGCTAAAGCAGGACATGCTATTTAAGGAAGCGGACCTACCGTAGCCCTGGAAGCAGATTTTTGCATCATTTTATCATTTTATTTTTGTTCTCACTTTAAAACCCCATGGCCTTAAAAGCAAAGTAGAGCAGTGAAGTCTTCCTTTTCCTTTTTGTTGGATCTGAAATGCTCAGTAGTAAGTAACAATTGCTTGAGATGACATTATTTGGTCAGTTCTCGTTTAATATTACATTTAGGGTCATTAGCAGCTATCCAGAGTTTCAAAATGCAGAATTTGAGTGGTGTCAATGACTTTTGTGCTATCAGATACATTACTGTATGGTACTGTATTTAATTTGACTGAAATAATGTGCAAATGTAATGGACAGGTCCATGCATGCTAAATTTCCGCTCTTGTGCTCAGTTCCTACTTTTGACTGTAAAGTGTAACTCACTAAAACACAAGAAATTCCCAAGTGAGGCAGACCAGCAGTCCATCTGGCTCAGAGTTTTGTCCCCAGCAAAGACACAAAATTGTTGGAGTTGCTTTTTGCCATCCACTCTCCCTGCATGCCCCCAGCAGTTCCTGAAATGGTGGGACTAGGAATGTTAAAGGGTACATGCCTTCCTTTTATCTTTAAGGGAACTTGTTAAAGACTGTGAAATTGTTGAATCCTTTTCTGAACCTGGCAAAACTGTCAACTCCACAAACACCAATGGTAGCAAATTTCACTTTTCTATCTGCTATGTAAATGAGTACATTGTATTATCTGTTTGAAACAGGTATCGTACTAATCTTAATGAAACTTAGTGGATCTTGGTATTAAAAATATGACTTTAATACGGGAATTGAGTGCTTGTTGTCAGGCAGTGGGAATCAGTAGCTTTCCAGATGAATACTGATGCCTGTGAATTTATAGATAATTCGGAAGGTGCCTATGCATATCACTTGAAATTTTCTTTTATTATAGTGTATCTCTATGATTTGTGGGAACTGAACTCAGGAAGTGACTGAAACAGCCAGGGTAAATGTGTTCAAACATTCAGTGCTTAGTCATTCCTTATCTGTGCTTCAAAAGTAGTTGGTTACTAGTAATAATAATGAACAATATATAGGACCTACACAAAAAATTTGCTTAAATTTTTTGGGGAAAGGAGAGTTAATACTTAAAATATTTGCAGTCAATGTAGAAAGTTTTGATTTTTTTTTTTTCCTCTTGAATACAAGATGGTTTTCTGCTTCACTGGAACATAGGAGGGCAAAATCTCCCCACAGGCTCAAAAGCCTTGAAGATAATTGCTGCCAGGGTGGGTTAGTTTAAGCCTGTGTTTGGATGTGGCAGTATCTCTCAGGACATGTGTTATTAGGAAATGCAGTTCATTTCATTTTGATTGAACTAGCAAGGAAAGAATTTCTAAAATAATATATAGAAAATAAACTCCACTGCTGTGGGCTGTGCTCATTCAAGCTCTTAGGAATCAGTAAGTTTATTCTCCTCTGGAATAGCTTCATATTTCATTTTTTGTCCTTTTATATTTCACACTACTTTTATAATTAAAGTCAACTATTTAGTCTGATGTGTCAGAGGTCTAGATAGATCTGGAATGAAATGTCTGATAAATTCCTGATGAATCAAAACTAAAGGGTGTGTGTGGAGGGTACGGGGGTGTGTATATAAGCTGAGGTGACATGTCTGTGTGTGTGTCTGTGACGGCTCAGGTTATGTCTCCCCTTCATATTTGTTCTAATCCTCAGTGTCACTTCTTTTATATAGTCTGTATGTCCTAAATAACACAAATGCAGTAGCCTAAAGACAGAGGTAGAGTAAAGAGGCCTTTGTGCCATGAGAAAATATCCTTTGTGTAATCAAGGTAACATCTACAGCTGCTCCAGATCTCATAGAACTTTTTTTGCAGGCTGCTTATAGGCTCTCCTGCTATTCATTTATCTGTGAAGGAGAGGAGTTGTTTGTGTTTTTTTTTTTCTCATCTGCTCCATATGTATCCTTCTACATCTGCATGTATGTATCCAATATGAAATGAAAAGGGAAGATGCAAGCCTATGCCTGCTGCTATGTTTGTGTGCAGCAGGAGTATTTCCCTGGATGTCAAAGCTGATTTGCTGTTTAGTTCCTTTATCTTACAGGCCCCAATACAAAAGAATTGTGTAGACGTCAGAACAGACTAGCAAAGATAAAATTCCTGAAAATACCATGGACTGGATGCAAAGTTAACACTGGCTTTATATCTTACATCACCAGGTTACAACAAATATATGCCTTATTAGCATTGGTGTAGACATAGGTCAAGACCCAAGACTTCCCATGCTTGCAAAACTTCTTGTACTAGGAACCTACTCATTTTTTTAGTCCAAGCAAAAAACATCAGCAGACCCTCAAATCCCATAGCAGATCTTCATATGAGGTCCATTTAAAGCACCCAGAGGTCTACACAGAAAGCATAAAAGCATGCCTTCTTATTTGATTCATGCAGTGACCTGAATAGATAGAGTGCTCTGCAAACAGAAGAAAACTGTAATTGCATTTTTGAGTAGGCATATTTTCTGCCTGTAGAATAGCTTAAAACTCTCTCTCACTTTTTTTTTTTTTTACTATTTCTCCCTCTGGCCCTCTCTCAGGTTTTATTGTTCGCTGCCTCTCTACCTTCCTAAACTCATTCAAGATGTCTAGTTTTGTACAAGCACAAAATGCCGATAAGAATACTGCTGTGATTCCTTGCAATGACTACTGTGCTGAAAAGTAGCACAAGGACATGTATTGATAAGAAGTCCATTGCCTGAAATGCTTTGGCTGTTGTCAGATGGAATTTGCTTCTGGGCTGTAGCCAACCCCAGGCTTCTCCACCTTATAGGACCCACTTAAAAGCTATTAGGAGAGCTTAAGTGGTGTGCAAGTCTCTTGTTAGCTGTCTGCACAGGGCTAAAGATTGCCCAGTGTGAAGCACAAAAAGCAGAGGACTATGCTTTTTGCTCTTCTGCTTGTAGGTGTGATCATTTGTGGGCCTGCTGGCAATTTTGATCTTACTGATGCAACCACACGCAGACCTCAAAAGCAAAAGGGAGCAAAAGGGAGAAGCGGGAAAACAAAAGTGAATTGCTTTCTGTGCTCTCTTCTGTTTTTGCCAGGATTCATTCAGCATAAAGGTTTTGAACTCTGTAAGTGAAATAAGCTTAGGAGAGCTATTTCAAAAAGTTTTAGAGCAGTTATTGAGAAAACACGGTGACAGAAACTTTAGGACAGAATACCAGCGGTTTATTTTGCTGAGAGATGCTTCTTCATAAACATATGTAGATGGCAGTCTCTTTCCTGTCACTCTGTACGGTTGCGGAGAAAATTAGACTTGCTGCCATAACTGTATCCTTTTTCCTCTGTTCATGGTTAGAAGACTTGCTGTGCTGAAACTGTTTGCACAGAATATTCTGTCCTGCAGCCATCAGCATGGGGTAGAAGGAAAATTGACTGTAGTAGCACATTTCCGGCTTCTGGAAATGTGATGTCCATTTTGCTCTGCTTTTTCACTTTGTCACCCTGTGCTGGCAGCATCCCTGCTCCTTCAAAGAAAGAGCATAGTAGGAAGAAGACTGAGAAGTGACTTCAATCATAGCTACAGATGTAAACACCGTTTCTTCCGTCAGCTCTGTCTTTTCCCCAGGGAACTGAGCTGCTGCCAGAAATTAAAGGCAGCTAGTAGTTCCTTGGTTGATGTAAACTGTTGCAGCCAGTGTTTAAACATGTAATCTGTACTCCTTCATCCTGCAGGGGCAGTACTCTTGCTGGCTGACACAGTTTTTTTTACTTTGTGTTCCCTTAAGGGCTCTCACGATCTTCTTATAATTTTAATTCCACAGCTGAGAATGATTGGGTTAGAAATGTCAATTTACTATTCCTAGCTTGTTCTTATTTCTACTTTTACCTAAAACTGAAGCTACCCTGTGATAAGTTCTGTGTAGTTCCATGCAGCCTCCCTTTCTCAAAGAATTGAAGTTAAATTGAAAATGTGAATGGCTGCTGGGGAAAGGTAGTATTGCACCTTTTCACTAAAGGAGAACCAAACCAGAGCAAAGTGCCAAAAAAGTTTCCTCTCTGTCAGAATCAGGACTCAGAGATACGCATCCCCATTGCACCAAACAAATTATTTAATCCTGCCACCTGTCATATTTTCCTTAATCCTGTTATTCTACAGATGTGTACTTGCTTAGGATATGTGCTTGGCTCTTCTCACTGGAAACAGCTATGGTACAGAGTTACTGGAATACTGATAAAATTGAGCAAACAATAGATGGCAAAACCAAACAAAATTAACCGAAAGAAAGAAAGAATCTGTAAATGGTCCATATCCTTTGTAAACCATTCTTCCCTACTGCCTCTGGTGTTTCTTTCCTCTTTCTAGTCTAAGGGAAATCAGCATTTTTACTGGGGTCTGTGTAAACAGTGTATTTTGAAAGAATATCACCACATGATGGATGCTTTTGTACTGCTATAAAATAGATACTGTTATATTTTTAGTGTTTCATATTGCTGTAAAATAACATTTTTTATTATCATGATAGGTGGGAGCACAAGATATTTCCTGTATGAAGTGCTCCAGTGTCATTAATGGAGTAGTAAGAATATTGCACTTTCTTCACCTGTGCATGCAGAAAAGTGTAATTGGATCTCTGAGAAAAGATAAATCCAGATCCCCAAGCCCCTGTCAGGCACTATTGATGCTAAGATATTGTACAATTGATAATTCAGGTATTTAGCTGAACAGAGATTTCAGAAGCTTAGCTATACCTTCTTCATGCATCACTTTAGTATCTTTTCCCTTTTCTGTTAACTGGAGATCTGATTATAATAATTTAAAAAAAATGTTTGCTAACCTTCAGTTTGCCTGTTATAGGGTTGTCTCATATAAGCTGTGGAACATCTCTCCTCTAGCTGGGCAACATCTTTCCTTCAGTTATCCCATAAGTTACTAAACCATATATGACATGTTTTTTTTAAGCAGTTTGGGTCCTTTAACTTTGTTAATATTTCTTGATGACTCCTTAACAGTCTGTATGGAATGGTCCTTAGTACTGTGAAGAAGCAGCACACTAAAGTAGTGTTACAAGGGGAAGGAGAGATCTCCATCTGGCTTTGTTGGAAAGATGAACATACGATGATAGTTCCAGCTTTATTTATGTCAAGTTGCCTAAGAGGTTGAGAAGCAACTAGTGCTGTATTTTCTCCCTGTGCCATATGCTACAAATAGGGAAGATAAGAACACAGCAGCCCACACTTACTTGCGTAAGACCCTAAATGAATAATACCCCACAAGGTAATGTGACACTATGCAGAATCTCATTTAAATTGTGTCAAGATGTTTTCTTCACAGAAGCAATGTTTAGTCTCTTAGGTCACTAAAAGCAGCTTTTTCAAATTATCCGCAGACGTTTTGCTAGGCTGCTACATAGCTCTAGATAAAATCAAACTGTTTGCTTCACAGTGTAGAATAATTTATAGGTAGGGACCAATTTGCTTGCAAAGAAACAGCAGGCTGCCTTCATTTTTTCTTAGTACAAAATGCATTATGCTAAACACAGTTCAGAACATTTGTGTTCTGAAAGGGGGATTATTTTAAATTAGTTTAGTACTATTAGTTTTTCTCAAACAGACATGTCCAGTTTTTGTCACAGAAAGTGGTAAGCTCTCTGGAAAAGGGTCAAGAAAGCAAAAATGAATGTATTGCTTTTCCTGTTGCCATATTAAGCACAGCTACCCAGAGGTAGATAATTCCACCACAACTTTCAACATTTTAAAATCTGGAACGTAAACACTATTTTATGAAGACTTTCATGAAATGAAATTATATCAAAATTTACCTTTTTGGGTAAAAAGCTCAATTTTTTACTCTTCCTATATTCTTTTTCCTCTCTGTCTCTGCTCATAAATGATCAGAAAGCATTGGACCTTAGGGACATTTCCTATTGAAAATATAATCAAAACTGACAAATCTCCATGAAAGCATTTTGGCTTTAGTGGAATAATATATTGTAATGAAAATATATTTTTAAAAAATGTTCTAGACAGCTCCTCATGTCAGATTCTTTTCATATGCCATTTCCAGCTTTCTCAGTGCAGCATTACATCATCACATAGTACATAGCTGGGTTTATGGAATCCTAGATGAAATCCATCAAAATCATTTCACCTAAGATGTGAGATCAATTCTTTGGGGATGAAAGACTAGGGAATTAATTCACCACCATACTAAATAGATTGTTCTCACTTTTTCACTTAACTTTGTTAAGTTTTGAAGAGAGCAGCATTAGACTGGTGGAAAATTAGACTAGACCTTGGGGGAAGGTTAATAAAGACACCAACAGCCCTTTGCTAGTAGGTGCAATACTCCATTTAATATGAGTCCTGGAGGTGACCATGTGTTCCTCTTTACCCAGTGGAGTGAAAATATCATGATCATCACCATCTGGAGTAACTTTTCAGCATCAACAGTTTTATAACGAAGGCAGGGATATTTCCTTATAAATAGATGCTTGGGCTGTCAATGACTTTGGGCTGCCTTGAAGTCCAGTACAACCAGGAAGTTCACTTTGGGTAACAGTGGGGAGTTCTGCATGTTTCTATCTCCCTTGTGTTCCTGTATGAGGGAGTCCTACCTGCTTGTGCAGGCAATTAAAGTCCTTACTTTTTAATTTGCAGTTTATGTCCTCATTATCTTTTGCTTTCACAGCACAACTACCTGAAATAGTTGGTTTTGACAATTAATACATTAGAATTCAGAACTCCGCACACAAGAGCTCCATAGTGGCAGTTTTCATTTCTAGCACTCTTATGGTTCTGCCAGAAGCTGAAACAATAAATAGCAAAGTACTGTTAAGGACCAATCCATGCAGGCAGGCATTCAGATTGGACTGGATTGTATGACAAACCAAAAGTTAAATTTGGGTAGATAGCACAACAGTGTTCACTAATGTAGCTTGCAGTAGAAAATGTCCTTTTTCTTTTATATTTTCTGTTACATATTCTATATTTTTTCATTTCTGAAACTGGAAGACATGTACTGTTTTTTATTACTAAAAATAATCATATTCCTAGATGTATGCTGGCTATGACAAAACATTGTATTAACCTATAGGGCATCTGTGTGCAGGAGCAAGGATGAAAGATTTTGTCACAGAGTGGAAAAGCAAATGTTTCTTTACTCTGAGGTTTATTAATTACCACAGGTGATATCATCTTGATTAAGTTATGCAACATGAAGTTTTGAGTAAAACTTTATTCTATCATAAATAAATAACTGTTAAAGTAAACACAGGAACAAACATATGTTAGTCTAGGCAGGCTCTATTTTCCACATCTGAACTTTGACACTTCAACACCCACTTATGGACAAGTTGGAGAAGCTGAGTAGGATGTGTGGCACAGCATAGTGTCTGTCATGAATGACAGCCTTGAATTCATGGCTCCATCCAAAGCCTTTATGCCATTGTTCTTGTTGCTATTTCAGCCCTGCTTCCTAGAGTACAGTGGTCACTCTGGTGATTATGTCTCACAGTTTGTTCTCTCTGGCATTGATTCCTACTAATCTGTAAAAGAAGAAATAGCTGCTGTATCTGAGCTGCATCACTCATTAAACTCTTTTTTTTTTTTTGCATTGCTAACACTCTTTGCCTTTGTCCTCCTTGCAAGCCTCCTCATCTCTACGCAAGAGTTACACTCTGTAGTAACCCACAAGTCAAAAACCGTCTTGAACCCTGAAGCAGATGAAGTTCAAGCTGGGAATTATGCTCGTTATTAGAACACAAAAATATTAAGTTTCCCAGAAACAAAGTGTTCTACTGCTCAAACAGTTTGTCAGGCATGTAAATAGAGACACTGTCAAACAAGCCAGCAATCATTGGTGATTCCAGTCATGTGTAAGGAAGGACAAGTGTGTGCATGTGTGTAGAGGTGGACAAAGTGGGAAGAAACTAGTCCCACATTTCTTGTTTTATTTGTTTATTCAGGAGAAGGAACATTCCCTGCTGCCTTAGCTCCCCCTCCTGGTGGTCAGGAATTGGACTCTTGTCAGATTCCTGTTGACTGACAAGAACCATCACGCTATCCAAATTTCCAAAGACAAAACTTTTGTTTTTTATAGTATCATGCTTTTGAAAAGGGATTTCCTGAAGCCAGCATCCTTCCTGAAGCCAGCATCCTACTTGGAAATGTGTCTGCTTAGTAATTTACAGGAATATTGCTGTAAAGAGATAAAAGACTTGGAAGAGCAAGAGGGAGAATGGCGAATGACATCTTTATACCCATTATTGCAAGATGTACCACTCTGTAAACCTACTCCTGCCTCCTCCAAGGCATGTCCAAATCTATTTCACTTGCCTTCAGCAAACTGCCTGATCTCAGCTTTTGAGAAGAATTGCAAGTACAAACTGAGAGGCAAAACAAACCAGAAACATCCTGATCAGAGCAGAAAAGAATGCATGAAGGAAGAGCTCATTTATGTACATTTGCTGAATCATTTTGCGAACAGTATTACAAAAGCAATGTCTTTTTCTGCCAAAATCTATGTATATAGCCTTCATGTCTCTAACAGTACAGACACACTTTAGAGTTTCTTTCTAGTATTAGCTACTATCATTGTCCTGACATCGATATTCACCTTAGAAAAGGGAAGCAAGGGTGTTTTCTTCTCTTCCTTTTCTTCTTTTGCTCTTCCTCACTTCTTCTTCTTAAGTAATATACACCATAACTATGAATCAGCTGCAGCAGCAAGTGTGAAAAAGTGCTTCCTGTAAAAGCATTTTGGTTCATTTGGGTCATTTTCTCTGCACCTTTAATGCAGGGTTTATAGCCTCATATTACATTTTCAACACAAAGTTCAAAACTAAGTAACTCATAGAAAAACATATGCAGTAAAGCATCATCTTAGGCTCCTAATAGGTAAAAAAAAAAATGTTGTTCAGTCATGTGCAGATGTAAGCTCTGCTTATGAGGAAAAAAGGAATTTGTCAGGTATTCTTCCATCCTTATTTTTGTTACCATATGATAGAAATACAGGGGCATTTTCCTTAAGCACTAAGAAATCTGTAATAGGTTTCAGAAGAGTGGAATTAAATCGGATTCATTTCCAGTCATAATAGCCTTGTGCATACTCCATATTATAATTATATAGAGTAAGAGCATGACTTGATTGCAACCTTGGTCTGCAGTAAACCCAAGAAAATTCATAGTGAGTGGTGGTGTGCAAAATTAAAGTCACTGGCTGGTAGTAGTGAAAAGAGTAGATTTTGGGTTTGCTTGCCTTTCAATTTATGTTACATAGTACTCAGGTTCAGATAAATGGATGAACTGCTAGGAAAACTGCTGTTGAGTGGTTAGAATATCAGAAAAAAAATGGATTCCTAGGACCTATTTTTGATTATTTTCAGGATTCCTTGAGGGAAAGAGTATCCAAGTGTTGTTGATTTTATTCCCTCTAAAAAAATAATAACCTTAATACAAAACATGTAAAGACAGATAACACAGCTTTAACAGCACAAGAAAACTCCTGTGCTTATAACACACAGCTGTAAGTCTGTGCTCCATATGCTATCTCCTCCCTGGATTCTCTGTTGTCTCCCCTGAACTTCATTAGGTTCTCTGGCAGCCATAGTGACCTTGACTGCTACGCCTGAGACTGCAGCATGATACCACAAATTTATGATTGAGTAGCATATTCAGTAATATATTAATTATTGAAACGTGTTTGTTCATTGAAGCTAAATTGTTTCATGGCTATACACAGCAGGGTAGCTAAAGCATGAAATTGTGAGGATGATTCCAACCACTGAAGGGGAGACTAATAAAACCTTCACCTTCCCAACTTGAAGCCAGATGCTTTAGCCTTTAAATACCCTTAATCAAAATATCTTAAAGGAGCGTTTCAGTCCCAGTGTTGAACAAATGCAAATTTGAAATTTTTATCCAGTACACACACAGAATTATTCTTCTCCAGCTAGCATTAGTCATGCCAAAGAGAATGTAAATAAGGCAGGTTTGAAAAAAGATGGTGAGATAAAAAAGTTGGTCAGAAAATCCTCTTAGGATATGAAAGGGAGCATTTCCATTGATGTCAAGAACTCAGACCACTAAGCCAGATTTTCAGACGTGGCCACCTAAAACATTGTGTTCTCATCTATTTCAATGTGCTTTTCTCAATGTTATTATATTAAACCCTAATGTGATTTAATATCCTGACTACAGTAAGACAGGAAATGTCCTACACACTTGGAAGATATGGCTTGTGCTCCAAGGAGGGTGTAATGAGAAAAGTAGAAATCAAGTATACAGGATAAGGAATGGAAACAGAAATGACCAAGGTGATGATGGGCAGATGTGTTATTGAGATGTTTGCTTGTTGATTTCTTTAATTCTAGGGTAACTGTGACAGATTCCCTTACCCCCATCCTCTCTTCCAAAATTGTTTTTCAGAACTGTCTGGGTTCACAATAAGCAAAGTCACTGCCATCTGTAGTTTACGAGTCAACTCCCAGGTTTTGCAGTCATGAAAGCTAAGGAGTACCCTTAACTCCTCCACTTTCAAAGATCAGTTTATTCACAGAGACACTCAGTTCAGTTCTTGTACAAATACTGAAAACAGAGAGCTTACTTTAGGAAGCAAATATGTCCAGGATGTGGAGAAAGCTCACTTACTCTACCTGCCTTCAGTTTTGGCAATTTGCTGAAGAATAAGCCGTTTCCCTTTTTTCAGCCTTCTGGAATTTGGCGAGGGTGCTTTTCTTTCACAGAGTTTCTTTTATAAATCAGGTTGTTCAGTTCTTCATTCTTTTTAAAATCTTTGGTGTAGAGATTTCCAACACAACTCACTTTTGCATTAGGGTCCTTGAGATCTGCTGAAAAATAACCGCAACTATGAGTTATTACTAAACAGCTGTAAAAGTCTACTGAGGCAAAGCTTTTCCCCAAAAAAAATATTTTAAAACATTAAATTGTATACTTGCTTGCTTATTCCTTCCCTCTTGTCACACCACAGTCAGTCCTGAACTCATAAATATCTAATTAGATTTGTCCTTGTGCTCTTGCTTAGTACAATTGACACAAGTTACCAATGCATTTTTTCTGTACTGAGTTTTATAGTATCAGTTTATTAAGGACTGATAGCTAGAGATTAGGATACTGGCACTAATAAAAGGACTTGCTTTCTCATCCTCATCATGAGAGAAAACAGTAGGAAAGTTTTAACAGATTTCTAAAGGCAAAATCCACATACCAATAAAGAAACTCCAGTGTCAGCTTACAAAGTGCTGAAATGTTTGAGTGACTGTCCAATCAAAGCTCTTTTACTTGTAATATGCAATGATAAGTGCTGTTTGTTTGACCCAATTTGCTGAATCTTTTATTCAAGTGGCACATTTAGATAGGTGAGAGGTACTCTGTGCAGAATCCTAGATTAAGGTAAATGCTTGAATCAGTTTTAATATGACATTCCCTCCTTAAGAGATTCCCAGGAAAACAGGAGTTGCATGGCCTGTGGCTGCACATCCTTAGAATCGTAGAATCATAGAAAAAGCTGGGCTTTCATACCTGTGACTCAAATAAAACCTAATCAGCGATTGGACTTGCAATCGAAAGAGAGCCCAGTGCAGAGTATTGGTCCTCTTAGGAGATACAGACTGTCTCTCTCTGGTGATGGAAAGGGAGTAAGAGGACCACTATTATTACTCCGTGTGGTCTCAAGTATCTCAGGATGCCCTGCAAGTCCTTTATTATTTTAAAAAGACAGTGTCATGATGGATCAGAGCAGTAAGATCTAGATTGGAGCCAGATCGTATTAAAGGTGGATAAACTGTCACACTTGGGCTCATGTTAGAATGTAATTGTGTTAGAGTTTCTCTACATTATCACGTCATCTTACATAATAGAAAAGAAACCACTATTGACTGAAATGTGCCTGTAAGAGAGAAAACCCAGAACAGCAGGATAGCCAATCTTTCTCTTTCTAGAAAAGGACATCACAAAATATAGGCTGCATTACAGTATACATACATGTACCATTTGAATTCATAATGAGAAGCTACAGGACTTTTCAGGGTCTAACTTTTTATCTCCAACTGCCCTAGCCTAGAGGCTGATACCTGATTAATATAGTAATCTACAAGTACAAGGTTGCAGGGTTCTAACTGTTTGATTCCTAAAGAGACTTTCTACACTGTCAGTCATGGGCTTCCTGAGGGCAGCATTTGGGACATTGTAAACTGCATAGCTGTAGAACAAGCTTTCA
Source organism: Cuculus canorus (assembly GCF_017976375.1). Classification (NCBI taxonomy): domain Eukaryota; kingdom Metazoa; phylum Chordata; class Aves; order Cuculiformes; family Cuculidae; genus Cuculus; species Cuculus canorus. The sequence continues at coordinate 21,250,505 of NC_071405.1, forward strand.
TGTGCTCGTGAATTACTTTCCTTTCTGATTACCTGGATGGTGTTCAAACTGCTTAAATAAAGAAAAAAAGATTCTTAAACATGATTTCTATTCACTGAAATGCTATTTTCCGGAAAACCCAGCCAATGACTTCTGATCTGGGTAAACAAAATCTGGAAAATAATTTTCTTATGTGACTGCAGTTCAAGACCCTGAGATCTACAGATGCTTGCTACTTGTCAAGGCTTATATCCAGCATTAGGTTGAAAGAAATAAAAGGCAGATGTATTTTTCAGTTTTTGGAATCATGTAACAAGACAATATAACAATCATAATATAGTATCTTTCATTACATGCTTTAGAGAGTTGAATTGTTTGGTTATTGATCTGAATAATAAATAGCTGGGAATACTGGGAATATAGAAGTTTCAAAGTACATTTAAAAGCTGAAAATATGCATTAAAGCACTCCTCTATACTAAAGCTAACAAATTTGTTTGTGTAGCTCTTCAAGACAACTGTGTAGCAGAACTAAAAGATCTACCTAACCTATATGGTTTCAGAGAAAGTGCACTCCTGCAAAATTGCTGTGGCTTGAGCCGATAACCTAAACTAATAACTTAGCAGATGTGAGCGTGTTTCATTTAGTGAAAAGCTAATTCTCTTGAAGTCTCTTGACAGCACAGTTCACGTCAGAAACAATGCCAGAGATGGTGGTTTTAGCAAATACATATGTTACAGCAGGGTATCTTGAATTTGTGTATTACCGTACTCTTTTAAAAGACTCTCTTCATAAGTAGCTAATTCACTGTAGTGAGGTGCAATAATCTGGCAGTGCACATTAAGTTAGAGGCTATACATGATGGCATTACAGAAATAGAAGCAGAACATTCCAGAGTCTGGTAGGAAATGAAAAAAATTACAGTATAATTAAATAATACAGCCCAGACTCTACTCTGTCAGGCATCAGTGAATAGCATTCATTGAAGTCAGTGGTTCTGCAAAAGTGAAAAAATACCTGAGTAAAAATTTCCAGTTAAATGGTTTAGCTTCAGGTTTGTAAAATGGTTTAGTTTTAGGATTTGAAACAGTCTGTGACAAGACAAAGACTGGAGGTACAGTATGAAAATACAAGTGATAGATATAGCCTTCACTGAAGTCACTGAAAGTCCTTCAATCCCTGCAATGACTTTGCATCAAATCTATTTCAAGACTATTTAACACGAGTATTAAGCTAATGTTTAATATTAATGCCTCTTTTTCCAGAAAGCCATAAAGAGCATAGTCTTAGAATAGTCTTCCAATGGACTTGATCTTCCCTATTAAACATTTCATGCTATTCAGCTCTTTCTTTTCTTTTTTCTTTTACAGGCAGGCCAGATCTGGCAGATAGCTGATATGAAGACTTTGCTGACTTCAGAAAGCTGAGCGTAACACCAACAGACTTCAGTGAGAGGAAATTTTATTCTTCCAAGCAACTCAAAAGCAGATGACTTTTGGTGGCTTTAAATTAACCTGTTGTTTACCTGTAAAGACGTGGTTATTGTTTCTTTCAGCACACATGGAGGAAGGCAACAAACTTTGTAACCCTGGCTAATAAGACTGTGGCTTTCTTATCAAAAGTAGGAGGTATACCAATTATAAAAGGAATATTTTATACTTAGCCTCCAGGACTTTAACTCTGGACATAATTAGAAGCCGATTTTAATGCCCTGAGATTTTGCTACCTGTGCTTTATTATTGTTATCAGTTCTTTAACACTTTGATACTATATTTCTTTAAATTAGAAATGGGTTCATGGACTAGAATGAGGCCCACAGACTGGGCTGTTCTCATGAAATCATGGCTTATCTTTTCCCTGGGGCTCTATATGCAGGTCTCCAAAACTTCAGCCTGCCCAAAAGTGTGCCGCTGTGATCGAAACTTTGTCTACTGTAATGAGCGAAGCTTGACCTCAGTGCCTCTTGGAATACCAGAGGGTGTAACCGTCCTCTACCTCCATAATAACCAAATTAATAATGCTGGATTTCCTGCAGAGTTGCACAATGTCCAGTCTGTGCACACAGTCTACCTGTATGGCAACCAGTTGGATGAATTCCCCATGAATCTGCCCAAGAATGTCAGAGTTCTCCACCTGCAGGAAAACAACATTCAGACCATTTCTCGGGCTGCCCTAGCTCAGCTTTTGAAGCTGGAAGAGCTACACCTGGATGACAACTCCATCTCCACTGTTGGTGTTGAGGATGGAGCATTTCGGGAAGCCATCAGCCTCAAGCTTCTGTTCTTGTCCAAGAATCACTTAAGCAGCGTACCAGTAGGCCTTCCGGTGGACTTACAAGAACTTCGAGTAGATGAAAACCGAATTGCTGTCATTTCAGACCTGGCCTTCCAGAATCTTACAAGTCTGGAGCGTCTGATTGTAGATGGCAATCTCCTTACTAATAAAGGCATAGCTGAAGGCACTTTCAGCCACCTCTCCAAGCTCAAGGAATTCTCAATAGTACGGAATTCACTGACCTACCCTCCTCCTGATCTTCCAGGTACACATCTATTAAGGCTATACTTGCAGGACAACCAGATAACCCATATACCACTTACAGCCTTTTCAAACCTCCACAAGCTCGAACGTCTTGATATTTCCAACAATCAACTTCGGATGTTGGTAAAGGGAGTATTTGATAATCTCCACAACCTGAGACAACTCACTGTAAGGAATAATCCCTGGTTGTGTGACTGTAGTATTAAGTGGGTCACCGAATGGCTCAAATTTATTCCCACTTCCATAAATGTACGGGGTTTTATGTGCCAAGGACCAGAGCAGGTCCGAGGTATGGCAGTCAGGGAGCTCAATATGAATATGCTGTCATGCCCCACCACCACCCCTGGTGTGCCATTTATCATCACCCCAGTCGCAGCTACAGCCATGCCAACTACATTAGTTTCCACCTCATCGGTTGCTCCCCCAAGTAGCAAATACAATCCTCTCACTCCCACTATAGCCACACTTCCCACTGTGCCTGAAAGGGAGGACAGAGAAAGGGTGACACCTCCTTTATCTGAACGAATTCAACTCTCCATCCATTTTGTGAATGACACTTGCATCCAAGTTAACTGGATGTCTTCTTTTAGCGTGATGGCGTATAAACTCACTTGGGTTAAAATGGGCCATAGCCTGGTAGGAGGAATTGTTCAGGAACAAGTAGTTAGTGGTGAGAAGCAACACTTAAGCTTGGTAAATCTTGAGCCCAAATCCACCTATCGGATTTGTTTGGTGCCACTGGATACTTACAATTACCGAACTGGAGAAGACACTGTCTGTTCAGAAGCCACAACCAAGGCTTCCTTTTTGAGCAATGGCAGCAACATCCCCTCTAGCCATGAACAGACGACTTCTCAAAACCTGGGCTCCCCATTTCTGCTGGCAGGGTTGATTGGGGGTGCAGTGATATTTGTCCTTGTGGTCCTGCTCAGCATTTTTTGCTGGCACATGCACAAAAAAGGGCGTTACACCTCCCAGAAGTGGAAATATAACCGAGGCCGTCGGAAAGATGACTACTGTGAGGCAGGGACAAAGAAGGACAACTCCATCCTGGAGATGACTGAAACCAGCTTCCAGATTGTCTCCTTAAATAACGATCAACTCCTTAAAGGAGATTTCAGACTGCAGCCCATTTATACCCCAAACGGGGGCATTAACTACACAGACTGCCACATCCCCAACAACATGCGATACTGCAACAGCAATGTCTCAGACCTGGAGCACTGTCATACGTGATAGTGGGGGGAAATGGGGGTGCTGGGACAAACCGAAAAAACTCTGGAAAAAATAACCCCCCAACAACAATGAAAAAATTACATTTGATAAATGTTACACAGATGCATTTATGCATTTGAATACTCTGTAATTTATACGGTGTACTATATAATGGGATTTAAAAAAAAGTGCTATCTTTTCTATTTCAAGTTAATTGCAAATGGTTTTGTAACTCTTTGCTTTTTAAAATCTTTAAAAAGTATTGCTAAGTACTGTACAGGGTTGTACAATAAGAACCCAATGTCATGGCAAAGGAAAGAATGCCTCATTCTTCAAACATTAACCACTTTGCTGTCGAAGCTGTCTGAGGGATGTTAAGTTTCTAGGTGTCCTGTAGTATGGAAATATGAGTAAGTGCATACTAAACCAGGGTCACTAGGAACGGATAGACCCATCCAGATAAAAATGGGTACAACCCTTCTGACTTAAACCTGTCAGTTGCTATCAAGTTTCAAACAACTAGAAATACCTATTTTCCTGCTTTGTCAGTTCTGCTTTTCCTACCTCCAACTGAAAACTGGAGTTCTGAGTGCTACCAAAAAAATTTACTTTCTTGATAGATTAGTTTTCTCTCAATATACTTGGGATAGGAGAGGTAGACAGAGCTCAGTGTCAAACTCAAAGTGACCTTGATTCCTAATTGGAAAAACTACTATGAAAATGTCCCCAAATACTATATACTTTTATGATAGAAACTGTTCGTGGTTATCATTATGATTAAGAAGCTTTAGGCATTCTCTGACCCTTCTCAGTGGGAGATGAAGGTTATCAGTATGTAACAGATAGCTGTCATTAAGTTGCACCTTTGTTTAATAGAGCAGCATTTGTTGACACAGCATGTTCAGGTAAAACTTGAATGAGGGAAATACTGAATGCTCCCAGCTCTGCAGTACTGAAGTAGAATTTGGAATCTAAAAATTTAAATTGCTGAAAACATTGTGTAAAATATGATGCCAATAGAAAGGTTGCTGTTGGCTTTTATTGTTCAAGCTCTGTTTGATTTTGGGGTCTGAGTTATTTTCAGTATGGAGAAGTAGGAAAAAAAAAAACACACAAAAACCAGAAAGCAAATAAGAAAAATATTTTCAAAAATTAATTTTTATTGGAAAGATCTCCAGGCCTGATATAAACTGAAATATGGTCAGCAGGGGAAACTGCATATAAATCCTGGTTCTTTGGGGTTTAGGATTTTTTTCCCCATTCAAGGAAGCAGAAATGCACATTAACTAATCATCTGTTTAGCTGAGGAATTTTGAGACAGATACTTTGGTCCTCTAAATTATTGTTCCTTCATCTCAAGCTTTTGGAAGTTTTCTGAAGTGATCTGTGCTTTCTAAGCAGCAGGTGAGCTTAGAATTTGCTTTTTTATTCCCTCAAATTGTTTAGATGGAATATCTTCTGAGTCTTTGAGCTTTACATGCACTATGCGAAACATCATGCTTGTATAAAAACCATGATGCTGCTCTCAAAATTATAGAATGTTCCAGCCACTCCATTGATTCTGTGACTGCCAGGAACTCAGGATTTCTTGCCAGCTCAATGATGGAATCCAATTCTTCCTTTCTTTTTTGGTGTTGTTTTTTTTGTTTGTTTGTTTGTTTTTGGGGTTTTTTTGTTTTGTTTTTTTTTTAATACAGCTCACTTTGTCCTGAGCTTGCGAACAAGAAAATGTTCACAACGAAGAGGAAAAGAAAAGGGAGACAAAACTTTCCTGAGAGACTAGGGAACCAAAGAGAAAACTTTTTGCAGTAGCCAGCTAGGGTCAAGGAGAAGTTGTTAGAAGTGGACTGGAGATAACAACTGAAGCACTTTCACTGTGAAATGCTTATACTTTTCTCTTCATGAGGCTACTTAAGTTGGGAGAGAGGTTTTTAATCCTTTCCTTTGTTCATTTCACTCAACCTGTTCTTGACGCGCAGCAGCCTGTGAGCGTGCAGTTTCTGAAATTCAAATCAAATGATAACACTCATTTTCTGCAATGGCAAAATGAATCTAATTATGATTGATGGCAAAGTACAATCACTATATAAGAAACTGCATCGTCCCCCAACACCTTTTATAATTACATTTTGAAATTCCACTCTATATTCTGTATATTTGCTATTATGTCCAGCTATAACAGTTATTTTAGGCAGCCTATGTGGCTACTGTAATAGTAAAGTCACTGAAATTTTGCTGAATAAAAGGTTGCCGTATGATTTCAAATGTTGTCATTCTAGGTAGAAACGTCTATGCAAAGTGTTTTTTTCTGTGACCTATTTACTGAAGATTATGATGAGAAGATACTTTTGGTTTGCTTGTTTAATATGTTTTACGTGCCAGAGCCCACAAGACAAACAGCAAATAGTTGTGCTTCTGCACGCTCCCATTGCATGCTGGAGTTTGAAATTAAGTAAAGCCAGACATCCCCATTGGGTGTGGATGTAGTATTTAATTTCACTGAAATAACTAGCTGTACGTTTGATTTCAAAAGGTGTCCTTTAAAAGTACACACTTACTAGAATTTCATACTTCAGTGACTGACGCTGGAGGAATCTTTGTCCTCTGTGATGAACATTTTCAGTTCTATGCCTCAGGATACCATACTTTCAAGATGAGCTAGGCACCTTATTTGTAGCAAATTACTTATTCAGGGAGTTCAGCTGTACTGCAGGTGGATGATCCATAAGACCGAAATGATGACAACAAATGTGGCTACTCTCCTACTAGGGTGAAAAGAGAAGGCATTCACAAACTGTTCATTTGTATCTTGGATGATGAACTATATATATCTGTGGACTATTGCTCACCTAGATCAAAAATCAAAATTATGTTAAAGATAGCATACTTTATGTTTCTTTTCAGTATGAAGAAAAATATAATATTGGCATTGGATACTGACAAACTTTTCTATAAATACTCTTCCGACAAAAAGTAGCAAGTCACACGTAACAAAATTTGGGGAGAGAGCTGAGAGTATTATCTAAACAAACTCACAGTTGTAGTGAAGTGCAAGTTGATATCGTTCATTTGAAGAAAGTTTCTCCCAATTCTTATTGCTATTCAGCTTTGAAAGAGTTGATGTATTTCTATCTACAAAAGGGTTTGGCACTTTTCTAAGTGCCAGTCTAACAAACAGCTGCAACTTCATTTCATGTCACATCTAGATAGGTACATGATGGACAATTTCCCTCTAGGTAAAGTATTTGGAAAAAGAGGTAAAAATGGACAATATTCTTTTGGCAATGTAGAGGCTTTTTTTCAACATTAGAGGCTTTTTCCTTGAGCTTCATAAAAATGATCATCTTCACTTAGCTCAAATATCAAACCACAGATACTAACTTAAGACTAAAGAGCAGAAATCCCAAATGTGTGCATATAAAACTCGTGCAATGTTCACTTCCAGGTTCTGATTTCAACAGGTTCATTGGACCTGGGGGCAGATGAATGGCTTATAGACAATATCTCTGCTAATAGCTGGCATAAATGTACAGAAAAGTTTGATGAGTGGAATAAAATCAAAGTTTAAACAAAATTATATTAAAGCAGTATCACAGTACTGCTGTGCCCAGTGCTTGGGTTCTGAAGTCTTTATTTCTTTACAAACAGGTCCTTGTTTTCACAGATTCTGTCACTATAACAAGTATCTCTTGCATATAGTTTGCTGGCAGAAACAGATGCCTGATGAATGCATGAACTTTGTGTTAAGAAGCTTTTATTTGAAACATTATCATTGAATTTCTTCACAAAAATACTTAGGGACTGGGTTACTTCGGACTGAAAATATACTAGCGTTTTTCCCTGTAAGCCAATTAAGGACTATAGTGAATGTCACGTAAAGCATAAAGATGAAGTAGCATATGCTGTTTGCTACTTGAGTAATTTAGTTGTTTTTTTCTTTCAATCATTTTCTCTTTTCTTGAGGGAAAATTCTCTCCCTCTTCGAAATGTATTGATTTTTATTTTGCAAGAAAAAGAACTTTATGCATAATGTATTGTTGTTATGGTTTTAAGGGTCTATGTAAGGCACTTTATTAATGACATTGAAGTGAAAGTTCAGTCTAACCTTTGACAGTGAAGTGGTTAATTCCCATTGAATCTTCCATTTATAGTACTTCTTCACCTTAAATTATAACATGGAGATTATTAAAGTTTTTTATTTAGAACATGAGAATAATGGTTTCACTCATGACTTATCTTTCTAGCTCAGTGGAAAAACAAAAGAGAAATGGGTGCCAAAACCAAAAGTTACTGGCTCTGAGCCTCATCAAATCCTGTCTGATGCTCTCTTCTAATCACAGAGATAATCCTAGGAAGCTGATGATCACTCCTTCCCTGAACTATACTGAACAGGGCACTTTTGTATCCCAGGTAATACTACAGGCAATACTGAAGCATTTGGAAGTAAACTTTTGTATAACAGAGAGTGTCTTGCTCTTTAAAATGACATTGGCTGGTTGTCCCTTTGGAAAACTAGTACGAAAGAGATTTGGCAGGCTTTTATTGTACTGGGGCTCTGTGGATATGTGCCTCGTGAGAGCTGAATTCTGATCCTCTCAGAAACAGACAAGCTACTAAACAAATTGTTATCATCACTTGGTCCCAAATGTCTGAAGATGATCTTTCATAAAATTGATTTTACCTGAGAAATGCACACTTGGTTCTGTTCTGTGTTTGGTATACTTTCTGTCTTTAACATGGAAAAATAGATGGTTTGAAGTCTGCATTATCTGTTTTCTGCAATCTGCCATGTTGCACGCATTGTTAACTTGAAAACCTCACTATACACTATATATTATCTTGTTGGCATATTCAGTAAAGAGTTATTTAAAAAAATACAATAATCCTGCTGTATTTATATGAGCAAGTAAATTAAAATAAGGATATGAATATCTGAAAGGGAAAACAGAAAAAAACCAAAAATATAAGTCTTCTGTACTTTCATTCCTGGAAATATTTTCAAATGTTCTACTGTATGTCAGCCCTTTCTTCAGATTCTAAAAGACAAAGATTTTCATTTTCTGTCTCTCAAAGAGTTAAGCCATTTGTTACTTCAATTTCTCAGATTAAATCTTATCTTTATAAGATTATCTCATTCTGATGTACGTATAGGAAAGCACTGTAAAGCAAGAACAAATTGTATTTCAGTGTTTGCAATTAATAGGTACACTTAAGCAGCTACACACGTCTGTAACAAATATATATATGGAAGCTGTGACCCATTATATGCATAGTCACTTGGTAAATGCATTTGACATTGATCCCTGACAATCTTAAATCTGCCTGTTACCTATCATTATCTATTTAATGCTTCCTTAATGAAGTGTGATTTTATTCCAATTCTCTCTTAAAATTGTTCTTGAATTTTCAGAATGCACAACATTCAGACATAGGCCTTAATAAATTTTTTGTATATCTTTTGCCTAAAATATATGGTAATATATACAGCATGTATAAAGAGATGCTTCGGCTACTTAGAAATGGGGAGTACTCCTCTTCTAGTTACATATATAAAAACTAATTCTTGCTTTGCCAGAACCTCAAATATGGAGTGCTACAACCTGTGTCACTGCAAAGCTCTGAAGTTAATATTGCCTAGTGTCACAATTCCTCTATAAATTATTTTATTCTCTATCTTAACACTGAATATCAAGTAAAATTCTCCAGAGCTGATGTTTCTTCTGATCCATATTAGACCCTGGAAATTAACTTCTTGCCTTACCACAGGAATGTGGACAATAGAGGTAAAGTAAATTATAAACTCTTGGGATCACTTATGTTCTTCTGGCAAAAATAATGGCATCATCTATTTCAATCTGCAATTTTGTTTTCTCTCTCTCAAAAGAAGTTGACAGACACTGACGACTTCATCAGTAACCTTTTAATAACCCAAAATTATTAGTTTTAGAAGCGATCAATCTTTATATTTACCTTTTATAGTTCAAAGCTCTGTAATCTGGAGCAGTTCACAGATGTGTGTGTCTATAAATTCCTGGGGTAGTGTATGGAGGGCTTAGCTACAAGGAAGAGTAGCGGTGAAATAGACTTGACAGAAAATGAGGGGAGAGAGAGTCATGTGAGGTATGGATGTTTAAAACCACAAACAGGTTGCTGAGCATAGCAAGAACATTCTTTTACGCATAAATACACACATTTTCTACTTACAGCTCCATATTGGGGCTAACACGTGACTGCAAAAATTCATGTATGAATACTAAGAGCTTATAGTATAGTTAGATTTGAGTTAGGACATCTTACACAGCATAAGAAGAATCTTGACTCTGTTTTCTGCACTGGGTCTATTACATACCTTCCTCTGTACAGAAAGGATTCATATACAGAAGGAAATAATGAAGAACTAAAATCATTCTGATTACACTGCCCTGGTTTTTTAAGTGTAGACTGCCTTGAAGAATGAAGACACTTTATAAACCATTGCGGAAAATCCAACTCAAAATACACACAGGTGTTTACAACTTCAACATGCTCTGTACAAAAGCAAGAGTTCTGTGTGATGGATAATAGAGTGCTAAGCTGAACACAATCATTCTTGAAAAGCACAGTTGCCAGAAAGGTTCTGTTAAAATGTTGTATTTCTTGAGTGAAATCACTATTTCCGCTCCTATAGACTATAGGTCATCACACAGATAAATAAAATTCTTTGTGATGAGCTTGGAACAGTATGTCTGAATATGAAGTGCTGTAGTTTTTGTACTTTGAAACTTCCTGTTTGTGATGAAGAGAAGCAGATTTTGTTCTTGAAGATTAAATACAACAATAATGATGCATAGAATGTAGAGATACTCTTTTACTGCCATGTCATGGACATGAAAAAGGACACATACATATGCTCTATACATATACAATTGTGGCATAATTTTAAATGCTCTTTACAATTTTCAGACTTTCAACTGAGATCCTATTTTAACACATATGCCATATGCAAAAACATTTAAATCCTCAGAAATGACTGCAGTCCCATTCAATTAGTAGAATCAAGAAAATATGATGAAATGAGTACACAAGAAAGTGCACATTACTTTCTCAAACCTTTAGCTGTGTTGAAAGAGAGAGAAAGAAAGAGAGAAAAATAAAGCCCACTGTTAAACCAGAATAGATTTTTATTTCTGTTTAGATAACAAGTCCTTCCAAATTTGTAAGACACTCGCTTGAATGTTAGACTTTGGTTCGACTTGAAAGTCAAATAATTTAAATGACAGTGTTGTACGCCTCACCTCCCACAGCTTCACAAACAGGTTTCTGCATTCACAGTTCAGGAATCGATATGTAACTCATTGCTCTCTGACTTACAATGTGGATGTCAGGAATTTCTCCTCATTAAAGAAACATGTTAAGAAAATTTGAGAATTGCTGTAAAGTACTGCTGTGTATGTTAATATGAACAGTTTATTTTATTCAAGAAGGGCACTACCATGTCTTATTAAGTGAGAACTGGTTGGACTCGATGATCCAGTGGGTCCTTTCCAACCTGGTGATTCTATGATTCTATGAACTGCAGAAGCAAGGCACGCACATTAATTCTATGTCCTTGTCAAGAAAACTTTTCTCATGAGCAGTAGACACTACTCCTAAGTGACAAACAGCTGTATAACTTGTCAGGTATATATGACTTATGAAAAAAAAAAAAAAGGGAGAGGGAAATTGGGAAAGGGGAGATATTCCAAATGATTATAGTTATTCTAACAGTATACAGTTGAGTATTATAAGCAATTAAAAAAAAATCTCATAAAATATTGAAGGTTATCATATTAAATGTTCCTGGCAAGCATATACTGTATTCCCTTTCACAAGAAATGAGTTTTGGGAGCTTTTTACTCACATCTGCATTGCAGGTTAGTTTTGAAGTCAATATTCGATTTTTTTTTCCTGATTACAGTGAGTAGCATCAGGTTAAGGTTCATGGCATTTTCAGATCTAATTGGCCATGATTTTCACTTGGGAGTCTGTCTATGCATTGATTTACTTTGTCATTTATAAAAAGTTTGAGATACAGCCTATTTCATGTATAAAACTTTCCTTCACAACAAACTTGTAGTTAACTCTATTTCTACACTCTTCTGCTTTGGTTTTGGTTTTCCTTATAATTTAACATTATAAAGAAGTGAATTATTTTCTGCTACGATTATAGCAGTGGTAAGACTGTGTCTTCTTTTTAACAGAAGGCAAAATTTAAAAGTACCGTGTTAAGAAAGAAATTATCTTAAAGAGTTTTGCTATAAATTTTATGTTGAATTAATTATTTTTCAACATTTATTTACAATAGTTATAGTAGGAAGTTGAGTTGGCATCATGTTAAACAAAGGTGAGTTTCTGACAGGAGGCTAAGGAGTCAAGTCACAATGTTGAGAAATGGACACCTCTGCTTTCTCAGCATCCCCTCAGAGAGGATCCCAGGTGTGGCTGGATCCGTTTTTAGCCTCAGACTTGGTTGATGGTTTGTGACTAAAGGATTATATATGCGTGCTTATGTGTGTTTTTGTCACAAGTCAGCATCCCGTTACCTGTGAGAGTCTCCTTAGAGGCTGATGTCCACAGAGTTATGTGTGGTTGGTGGCCCAAACTGGATGGCCAGCAGCCATTTGCAGCAATGCCCAGCAGAGACAGTAAGCAATTTCATTCAAGAGACAGATTAAAACAAATTCTGGATTGCCTTGATAAGTTCACTGCTGCGTTAGTGCTTAAACACTTATAACCAGTTAATAATTAGTGCGTACATATATATATATGTATGAAAAAAGTAACAATTAAAAAAAAAAGAGTTAGTAGTTATTTTCCTGGGGAAAAATCTGAGTCAGAGGCTTGTAACTCTTATGAAGACATTTCTTTGTTGAGGGAGAGAGGTTCAAGTCCCTCAGGTAAGGTGGTCATTTTTTTTTTCCCAAAAGAAAAGAGTTTTCAGGTATCAGCTTTGTAACTTTTGAAAACTTTTCATCCCCTTTTGGTGAGGTGGGGACTAAGTCAATTAACATGTGTTGATTGGCCCTTGGTAAGATCACTTGTGTCATCAGAAGCCGGGACTTGGCCATTTGTCACATCTTCAAGGTGAGGAGCTCGGTACGGGTTTTTAAGGGTGTTTCTGCTCTTAACTGAATTAACACCAGTTTGTGAATCCTCCATCTCATCCCAGATGCCCTTAGCTGATGTGAGTGTTAAAACACCACCCAATCTATCTGTTTCACCAGATGCAGTTGTCCATTGCCAGCTTCTTCTTTTGCTGACCACTCTCTTTTGCAAAAAACCAAGCTTATTTTGCAGAAACAAGCTCACCTTCGGCACAATGTCATAGAGCCTAGCCAGTCCATACTACCGCTGGGAAGACTGGATAAACTCAGGTTTGTGGTTATAGGAACTTCATGTCAATAGGTTCTGTTTTACAGTTTTATTTGTATATCTTTTATGTATATGTATTTATTTTTTTGAGACACTCAGACATACACATAAGCAGATACATAGACATATGCTATGTGTATCTGTATGTATAAATATGAATTGGTCTAGGTTGAGTGCCATACTGATCTTTTGCTCTGGATTTATGCGTTATTTCATTTCCGCTTAAGGTTCTGAAAGGGAGAAAAGATGTAAAATAGCATGAATATTTTTTTAAGAACTGTATTGTCAGTATTGGTGAGAGGATCTTTCAATAGTGCATATGCTTTGGCAGCCTGTGCACTAAAACCTGAATAAGAGAGAGAAGATTAACACAGCTCCTGAAAGTGAGTACACACCTGAAATACACTTTCCAAAGCGCAAAGAAAAACTGAGAGGTCAGTTTATAGCAGAACTGTTCTGTGTGGTTGCTAAATAAACTGTAGATAGAGGAGAATGTGGGAAAAGACAGCATACAACTAAAACCTAGTAAGAAACAGAAGGGAAAATTTCAGATTTTTACACCATGATTGTTACAATTGATTTTTTCTGTGTCATTTTCTTCACCATGTCCTCTTTGTTTCCCCTGTATTTGACAGGTTTTCCTTCTTACGTGAACTGCTTTTTAACTCACTCTTCACGTTATGCTTTACGAAGAACCCTTTGTTATATGGGACTTCTGTGTAATGCCTGAAATGAGGGCCCCTCTCATACATAAGGGGAAGTATTTGCATAGAGCGGCCCAAATGCACAATGTTTGTTGCCACTGACCCTCCTCGATTCATTTATGTAGCTGTTTCAAAAAGATCTGGCTGACATGAGCCACACAAAGAAAATTGGCATTCAGCAATAGTCTTATCTGCCTCACCAATAGTGAGTTGGGTCTTTTCCTTTGTTCCCTGCCTTTCCACTAGCACCTGGCTGCTGACTTGAAACATTCAAAGGCCACGGTTTGCTCCTATGGCTCATACACAGCTTAGGTATTCTAACGTCATAATTTAAAGACATGAAACATCACGTGATATTCAAGGACTAGGATGAGGAGCTGCAGAGCTCTGGGCCATGACTCTGTGTCGAGACATGTAGGTAGTATATAGATAGCCTATAAGCCAAACGCTGTGTATTCCATACATGGCTCCAGCCACCTCTACTGCCTATTTCTGAGACAGATCTGTTGTAAAAAAAAGGTTATTTCCTTTTTAATTCTCTTATTCCCAACAATCTATCCACCCCTTCCTGAGGTCATAATTTGTAATATTTCTCCCAGGGTGAGGAGGAAAGTTTGCAAAACATGTCTCCACCCATTTCTCCAGATAAAGGGCAAGTCATCCGTGGAATGGTGTAAGAATGGTCTCCCTTACTGAATATACACAGTTCCCTTGTGCTAACCAAGATCCATCCTTGTAGTACCCCCAGCTACTCTCCTTCTGCCAGATGCATTAACTCTGTAGTTAAAATAACTACTTTTCATGCTTATACTGTATTCCTGGAGAGTTAGAACCTCTATGTTTTATTTGTAGTGGTTAGTTTACATACTTTGTTTTTGATAGGACTCCTGACTTACTGCTCAAGATGGAAACAAAACAGGGCAGGGTATTATTTCATGCAGAGTGAACCTGATGTTTCCTTCTTTCAAATACCTGCCTTTGCAATTTAAAAGGTATTTTACAATGGGTTTTCAGGATCTGCTTTTAATCTATAATATTGCATACATGTGGCTGAATAAATCTCTGGTATTCAGAAATACAAAAGCATAAAGAGTACATATTATCCTAGGATTTGTTAGTAAACTTCATTTTTTTCCAGCTAGAGATCATCCCTGCTAGTAAATGAAGTGACACAAGTAATAAAGTTCCTTCTAGTTTCTGAAGTTTCTGTAACAGTCTACTCTGAGCTTCAAAGTAATACATGGAGCAGGGACAGAGAAAGAATTGGGGAACTGAAAGGAAGAAATTGTGCCATGTATTTTAAATAAACATGGGCCAAAATTCTGTCCAGATTTTGTGTATATAGATATAAATGCAGTAAATATAAAGATAGAAAAGTTCCTTATCTGAGCAATATTCTGTCTTTGTGGGATTTAATTATGACTGCTCCTTTTTTTAAGGGTCTGATTTAACAGACCCTTCTGATTTTTTTGCCCAGGGTGAGAAAAAACATTCGTTACATACATTTTCCAACTATTTCTTTTTTAAACTTCGAATAGCTCCCAGTTTCTTTTTACCCTTTTCCCCCCTAAGATACCAGTGTCTGACAAGTTGCAATGAATTTGGAAAGATGCATGGTTTTCAGTTAAAACAAAACAAAACAAATTCTCAGCAAACATTCCTCTACCTTGTTATAGAAGATAAATTGTTTAGAAATAAATTTCTGCAAGCCCCAATAATCCAGCAAACAGAGTTTGATCAGGAGACGAGATTTATCTGTGCTGGAAAAGCTGATCTTAATTTGAAATTGTAGAGAAATGCGCTGTCAAATGAATGCCTTCTCTGCATTGATTCTAAAAGTTGACACGTATTCATTTGGATTTAGCTTTTGACAGCTGATGAAGAATGACAGAGAAATAGCAAATAGAAAAGTTATGGGTAAAACACTAACAGCATTACTCTGTTGAGTACAGAGTATCATATGCCTGAAATAACATGAATTTGCTTATGTTCGAATTTACTGCTTGCTGTAAAATACAGTTGTATTTTCTAATGAACATTATGGCCTTCAAAGTGTTACAGGATTTTTCTCATAATTATTTAAAAATTGTGTTTCAGAAACCATCCACTTCTGAAAGCTCTTTTTTCCTGTGCTATACCAGTCATCTGGTGTATTAACTGCTTCCAGCCCTGACAGGTCTCCAGTAATGCTTTCTTGTATTTGCAGCAGGTTTTTTCCTTTTGTTTTTCCTACTTGACTACCCTGCCTGGAGCAGATCATGTGGAGTATATGTCATATTTTCCATGTGCAGGTTTTTCTCATGGTAGCAAGCCAAGAGAAGAGACAAAATAGGACAAATGCAGTGGTGAACCAAGAGAAATTTTCCAGCTACCTCCACATGCAGAGCTAATGCCGGGGGAGGCTTCCAACAGCATGATGGACCATCACCATATCTGTCACTTCTCAGTGTCACACTACCCACCACATGTGTCTCCAACATTCAATCTGACACACGTATATCAGCAAATTGATCCCTACTGAGTGACCTGTAGTGTGTTCATGAGCCAGTTGGGCAATATGAATGACATACAGGAAACTAAAGTCTGGCTTGTGAGTTTAGCTTCATGTTCTCCAGTTCCTATTCTCTAACTGCATGCATTACGATCTTAAAAACATGTTAGGACCATAAATTAAACTGAAAAAAGCCGAAGCTTTTGGAACTTAAGGGAAAATCAAAGTTAATCTGAAGGCTCCAGACTTTATATGTTATACAATAATATATAATCATATTTTTAAGAGAAGATCTACATCTTTTAAGAGTAGTTTAATGCATCTCTTTTTAATTAGGATATTAGGATATTAGCAAATGCTGCCATATGACCTCTGCTGTAAAACAGCAGATTCGCCTAGAGACATCTTAGCAGGAGATAAGAATCTGGTTTACAATTTTAACAAAGAGTATTCTTTAACCTAATATGTGGACTCCACAAGATTTCAATAAGGGTATGTAAGCTTCATTAGAATTATATCATCCCAATATCCACACTTTTGCTTGAAAAGGTAATGGGTAAAAAGGAAACAATGGTTATATGTAAAGTTTGTCATTAGTATAAATGCAATCTTAACAGTCTAATTAGAGAGTTAGTCAACATCTAACTATAACAGAAAAGAAAACAAGGAACATAAAGAAAAGGATACAACCATATTAAAAAAAATCAAACCAAACCAAACAAATAAACACCCTCCTCTCAGTAATAATACAGTTAGAGTTGCATCATATATTTCCTAGCTGTTAACCCTTTTCGTGGTGGTATTCTTACCCTTCTGCTGTCCCTCAGAATCCTTCCATCTGTTAGGGTAGCATATGGTGAATCATTAGCATCACAACTCCTTGACTGAGAAGACTATGATGCTGACATTGTTGGTTTGTTCTTCACTCTAGGATCTGCTGGGATCATTTTTATTTGTTTGCTAATACTCTTTTAGATCTTTTTTTTTCCCTTCATCCATCTGCAAGTCCACATGACATCCGAATTTGTTACACATGGTGCATTTGTAATACCCCTAAAACCAGTTTTGTCCAGGTCTGCATTTCTTTAACTAACTGCTGAACTGCTGGCAAGTTATTCATAGCCGTGGGCTTTCCACTGCCAGCCTGTGCGTCATCTCTTATCATCCTATGCCTGTATTCCTCTCTGCATCCTGTGCCTCCTCTTCTCAAGGCCTTTGCTGTCCTACTGGGCCTGTATTCCTCTTTGTTGACTCATTGTAGTAGAGTCACAATATCTCATTCATATATATGTATGTTCTGTATACAGAACAGCTGCTTATTACAACTGTATATAAAACTATGGTTATATCATAAGAAGATAGGTCGTATTGAAATCAATTAAGCACATCATTTGGTTATGAGAGAAAAATACTGTTACAGCTAAACCATGTCAAAGAAAAGTTCCAGGCAGATCAAGAGAGGGTCAGAGAAAGTAAGCCTCACCAGCCGTAGTCATGAGGCCTCATAAACTCAGTATAAGTGCTGTTGCTGGCAATGGAAATACTGCATTACTGAACTATAATCTAGGACAGATAGTAAATGTGTTAGAAGTGCTGTAACAGAGTCCTTGTACATCCTCTTTAATCTAATTCAGAGACTAGTACCTGAACTATTATAAGAAAGAAATCTGTTTAATAACAAAAAACATTATCTCAGCTGTAGGACTACAACTGAGTGGCTTAAAGTGTTTAAAGATATAATTAAAAATGTGGTTTAAATTTTTTTTTTTTTTTAGTTTTCTACTACTACCTCTCTACAATTTAAGGTTTATTATTTAGTCTAAATAAAGACATTTTGGACAGAGACTGTACTGTGGAAAACCATGCCAAAATAGGAAATAGTTTCTGCAGTGATTCAGCAATCTTAACTTAGACAGGAAAAATCTGTTTCTGAGAAATCTTTACAAGCTGTCAATTCCACTTTAGAAGACACTGCCCTTCTCGGTGTGATAGTTGGCTTCTCTAATGAGATTACATTTCTTGTAAGAGTTTCCTCAAGTCTTGTTCTTACCCTCTGGCTTTTTTTTTTTTATTCTGAATAGAGTCTGAAACTTTAACTTTGGCAACACTTAAATTAATTGATTAATTAAGTGTTGTATTGAGCTATCAGCCTCTAAGTTTAAAATTCAGTGAATCATTACTTGTTCTTAACAGGGTAGATACTCCAGATCACTCAATACTTATCTAAGAAGAAGAGCTTCATTTGGTTGTATTTTATATGCTAATCCCTCACTCATGTGAGGATCTGAAATCCAGCTGAAAGTCAAATGCAATATTAAACAGATATTAAAAGCAGTTCTATCACATTTTAAATGGGATGTTTTACCGCATGTCTGTTGTGTAGGGAATCTTCCATGTTTTTATTACTTAAAAAGAATTCTTAGTAGACTCCTAAAAGGATACAGCCTGGTTCCCATTACTTAAATCAAAGATATCCAGGATGATAAGATTTCTCCTTCTCTTTTTCGAAAGGCAATATTTCCCTTATCTCTTTCTTTTTTGGTGGGCATCTAATTATATCTTGTCTCTCTTACTGTATCAACTGTGCCTACTTGATGTATTTGTAAATTTACAGCAGAATAATAGACTTTGTTTTAAACTGATGGTTGTCGAGTGGTTGAAAGCAAATAACATTTACAACAATTAAAAATCTTCCTTGCTTACAGAAGGAAAACCGATAGTCTTAAAAGAAAACATTTTCTATATTATTATTTCATTATTGTTACACAGACTTTTTTCTGCTAAACAAAAGATCACTGAATAGATGGTGTTGCAATGAATAAACCTTCATAATAACTGTTTTCTGTTAAATTTTCAAACAGCTAACATACTGAAGGCATATTTTTACTTCAGCCTTAAATTCCTAATGTTGAATTTGAAAAAAATAAACAAAATGCCAATATAATTTGTTAGCAAAGCCTATCTGTGTTGCTTTCATTCCTTGAATGATCAAATGAAACAATATGAAGTTGTTTTCAAAACAGATTTTTAATATAGCAAAAACAAGCTCCTGAACATGCTGCTTTGCCTCTGATCGTTGCTAAGCCAGATATCTTCCCTATGCTTTTTCTCTTTTATTCTTGAATGTGACTTGGTTTTCAAGTGCAACCCAAAAAAAAAAGGTTTTTTTAAGATGGGAGAATTCTGTGTTCAACTAGTGGAAGAAAGTATTGTAGTCACACCTCTGTGTCCTTCCCATCCCTCTAAATATTACTATAAACAGTATTAGACCATTTTGTCAATTTATTTGACAAGGATTTTTTTCAGTTTATTTTCTAAAGCTTTACTTAGTCTTAAGCATTTCTTGGCCGTGTTACAGCATCTAAATGTTAGCTGGTTTAACTGTTTTATTTTCTCAAAGAAAAAATCTGTTTATTAGCAACATTTTCCTCTATACTTCTGTGATTTCCCTTCTGCTTACTGTTCAGTTTATATGTGGAAGATGTGGTATTCCAAATACAGAGAATTACAAGTCTGTATCTCTTTTCATGCTTCTGTTCTTTCCTCTTCTTCCTTCTCCTTTGTGGCTTCTTCTAATTAATTCTAATTCTGTAGAATATTTAAGAGAATATATTACAGAATTCTCCCTCCAAATATACTCTAAGCTGCTGAAAATTACAAGTTCCTAGCCAGAGTTCTCCCTCCACAATAAAATTGTTGAATGGTGAAGTAATGAAAGTGACCTGCAATGAATTTATTTCATATGTCCGATATCCTTCTCTATTTTTATTTCCTCTCCTTTTTCACATAAGTTTCCACTGTGTCCCTTCTTTGGTTTAGGGCCCAACTCTCGTGCAATACCTCTGTTGTGCCTGCACAGCACTTTGAGCTCCTTCCACATGACCTGCCATCATTTAAATACGGAGTTAGCTGTGTGACATACAAAAGATGCTGTAAGTGACTGAAAGAGAGCAGTGTTGTAGTGACAAACCAGTGCAGGGCTGTGCATTGCCCAGCTGATTGTGCTCTAAGAATGGGCATTTGGAGGCTCTGCAATCTACCAATTTTCACACATTTTTGAGCGTTTGTCTCTCTCTGTGACTTTTTATACTTCTACTTGCTTAAAAAAAACCCAATAAATCAGAAGAAAAACAAACAAGGCCAAATCACAAACAACCCATACAGGAAACAAAATGTTTGTTTTCTAAAGAAAGCAATAAAAAAATGGTGATCCTGCAAGGAAGTTATCTGAGGAATAATAGTAGATCAGCTGAATAGGGAACAAAAGGGAATTGCTATGATAAAAGATCAAGAAAATCAAGCAAGTTGAATTTATAGCCGTTTAACAGCAGCACCATGTACTAGAAAGGAAAGTGTGATTGCACAAATGTCACTTAGGGATGAATTCTAAATTTAAAACCAGGAAATGTAAGAAGAGTGAAAGTAGCAAACAGTATTGGAGGTAGTAATTCACCCCTTGCATCAGCTTGTTCTTTTAAAACATTAACAGATGGACAGTTTTTATGAAAGCCTTTTTGCATTTAAGAAGACATTTTGCAAAGTAACATTATAGCCTATATTTTGGCCTAATTTAAGCAAAACAAATTTGCCCCAAATGGTAAGATTTAAGTGTAGGTTTGAACAAACCCATGGTTTGAGGGGTCTCTCAACAGTAGGTTTGATTTGAGGCTATGCTGAAAGCCTCTTTATTATACTATGGTGTGTAGCGGAGCATTGAATGCAAAGCCATTTTCTGTACTTAAGGTTATGTGTATATTTCTGGATTTTATTTATTCAGTAACAGCACTTCTAGAGAAACACAAACAAATCATTATGTTAAATTTTCAAAATTTTACATATTTTCTGAGGAACAAAATTTAAGTTTATATCTGCCATACTACATCAGGATTGGTTTTGCAATATGTGGTTCTGCCTTTGTAGAAAGAGCTAAATCTTAGAACAGACTTCTGTTCCTGAATGAGTTTCCTTTCATTGATGATGAGTATATCTGACAAAAGACGGTTTGGGAGTCCATTCTCTTTTCTACAAACCGTGTTTATAACCCCTTTACATCTGTAACAGGTTTTCAAAATATGAATGTGTACAATTTGTGATGCAGCTTGACAGCATAATTTCCAGAGACCGTGTGTAGATTCATTAACCTGTTAATTGCCTTAAAGACTTGACTCCCAAAAATTTTGCATCTTAAAGTAGCTTTCAAGCATTAAGGTTAACCTTATACTCTCTACTTCAAAGGAATTCTTGAAACTATTCCAGTTGTCCTG